>NC_138242.1:30173728-30273728 GCF_964197995.2 Scardinius erythrophthalmus | reverse complement strand
TTGGTTTGCACAATCACATTCCTTTAAGAGGTGTTTGACAACACAAGGAGAAAATATACAGGTCATTTTGATTTGACCACCAATCTCAAGGCTAAAATAAAATAATTAACCAAAGGTTTGCCAAGACACAAATCAGTGATATCAAGAAGTTTCAATTGGAAACATAACTGAAAGGAAAACTCCTGATTTAAAAAGACAAGCTGTTGAACTTCACCTTCAGGCAAGTGAAGGCCGAGCCTGTATTTATAGTCCCAGAATTAAGGAAGACAAAGCTTAGAGCAGTTTTAACTGCATCTGTGTTCTTTTCCGAAACATTTATTGAATCTGGACAAGAAGTTCTTGAGTATTTTAGACACTCTTGACTATGTCCTTTCTGCCTGAACAGAACTTCAGAAGCTGTACAACTGCTGTCAGCATCTCCTCAAACACAAAGTCTGACCACTTTCCCCTCTAAGAAGGTCAGAAATATATCAAATATTCAGCAGATACGAGGGCGCCGCTGGTTTCATAATGCACTGTGTTTTTGATACTGGCTCGGTTTCAAAGACGGAGCTGCGGTTTGATACCAATGAAATGTCAAGAGAGCAGAGTAGAACGGATGTTTAGATGATTACATTAGCATTTAGCTGGGAGTTATAGAGAGATATATATTTCAGTATTCTGTGAACACTACAAATATCTAGAGGTGCACCAATGTATCAATCACTGACATTTAAACCGATATTAAAAACAGATAGTTCATTAATAATTAATTAGGTAGATCTAATGGGTTGGATATATTTGCATATATATTCACTGAATACTTTTATTCAGAAAGGATGCATTCAATTTATCAAAAGTACATTAAAAAAGTTAAAAAAGATTTGTATTTTTAAATAAACGCAGGTCTTTTCAACTTTCTACTCATCAAAGGATCCTGTCCTGTACAAAATCATTGTACTAATTCGTACCCTTGTCTCAGTTTAATAATGACCACAATCTAACTAAATAAAAATGAAGGAACTAAATAGTACAACATGGCCATGATTGACCTAAAACGATGAAAATAAGTTTTCATGTGCGTAAAAATAGAGTATCGCTGTTAGATATTTTAAATTATTATCATATATGGCAAAAAAGTATGAATCGGTGCATCTCTAGAAGCCACCATATGTACTTAGAAACACTACACTAATCACATTTAAACTTTTTTTAATCAAACTGACAGTGTCATACCTCTCTACAGAAGCTGACGATATTTTCCCACAATTCCTTGGCCTCTCCCTCATCCGTGCGTCGCCGGGCCTCCACGTGCATGCTCTCCCTGCGTTTGAGCGGTTTCCCTGTTTTCCGCAGGTTCAGGTACTGCTGCGGGGTGTGACACGCGGCGCAATGCTTCATCCTCCCTTCGTTCAGCAGTGTGCATGCAGGACACGTCCACTGACACACACCCTTGTCCTGCGCCGATGGGGACGAGACAGCGGAAGATGAGGCGGAAGTGAAGGCACGCGAGTGGGAGTGCGGTTGTTTCCGAGAACACGACGAGCAGTTGGACGGCTCGGAGAAACCGTGCAGTTTGGACGATCCGCAGGCCGTGCAGTGGCCCGTTCCCGTCGGATTGCGTAACGTACATTTGGAACACGCCCAAGAGCTGAAGTCCGGGCTGGACGGCGACGCCGGCGTGAAGCGCACCGATTCGCCCAACACGTCGATGACATCACCACCTGAACCTGGTCGCGACCCTCGACACGCGTCGCAACGACCGGCGGATGACGAAGGAGGAGCCGTTGGGGCGGAGCATCCGGGGCACTTCCAAGAGGGCGGAGACGTGACTGGAGGGGCGGGGTTGTTAGGCTCCTCCTCCTCCAGCACACTTAGGCGCTTGATTGGGTAATTGTCTGACGGTGGGAGGGGCTTGGATTTGTTAGGCGGACAGGTTGAGGGTGATGTTGGTGAAGGGGCGGGGTTTGGAGGCCGTCCGGGGGGCGGGACTTCCCTCCGGCTTCGAGGCACGGGATTATTCTGAAGCGAGGACAGGGAAGGGGGCAGAAACGGGATGGGGGGTGGAGACGGGGTTTCAGAAGGTACTTGGGGTGGAGAATCTACGGTCAGATCAATGAGAAGTGGCGCGGACGCTGCTGTCGTTTGTGTGGGAAACCCCGCCACAGGTGTAAGCACTTCCGGGACCACTAGTGCTTCGGGAGGGATTTTCGGTAAGGAGAGTTTTCTTGGACCACCACATGCTGAGCATGACAACGCCACCGGAGTGTTCACTAAAGTACAACGAGGACACGCCCACTCCAATGACACCACCCCACTCACAGACACCTCCCCGTTGGACTCTGCGCACCGGGACTCCCCATTGGCTACCTGCCCTTTGGCTTCAGGGCTGGAGGCGGGGTCTACAGGAGTGGGCGGGGCCTGTTTGGGTGGAATGGGTCCGTTGGCTGTAACTGGAGCGGCTCCGCACACAGAACATGAGCCTAATCCATGGTGATTGGTCAGGGTGCAGCGTGGGCAGGACCAGCGAGGTTCCTCAGCACTGCTGAGGCGCAGAATGTGGTTCAGATCCGGCTTCTGCCGGGGAGCTTCGCAAATGGAGCAACGCAAGGAACCGCTGGAGTTAAGAAATGTGCAGCGTCCGCATGACCAATCAGAATTCCTCACAACTGCAGCCATCGAACCAGGAGAATGAGAGTTACTAAAAGAGAAAGAGAGAAAAAGAAACCTGTTAATAATGAAAATAACACAGGATATGAAAATTAAAAATCCGAGCGCAAAATACACACACACAATACAAAAAAGCAGGCAAAGTAAAAGGAATATGTAGAGAAGATAAGTGTATGGTATAAAATAGATTTCAAATAATATTTTATATTATATATAGGCAAATAAACAATTAAACATACTTAAAATTAGATAAATATAACAGCATTAATTCATATTTTTGAATATATAAATCATTAAATCATTTATCATTATTATTGGTATAAAAATAATATTAATATATTAATAATCAGTTTTATAGTTAGAATTATAGTAATAGTCAAATGATGTGGATTTGTTTTTACAGTTGATATTCTAGGGAGCAGGGAGGATAATATAAATCAATGCATAAATACTACTACTAAATAATTAATCAAAGATGAATATGATTAATCAAAAGGAGGAAATCTCAAATATATTAAGATCAGGCAAACCATAAACACGTTTTAAACACAACTCTGTTTTGTATAGAGTTGGTCTTTGGGTCGGTTCCCTGTGAGCATGATGAGACATTTGGCCCCGAGTCTCCAGAAGCCATCGCATACACACAGTAAGACATTTGTACTGCGAGTCACAGTCATTAGCACTGGTCAAACAGAACTGGCCCTCATCCCAATCCTCACAGCGTGTGTGTGTGTGTATTATATGACTCAGTACTGATACTAACTGTCAGCTCGAGGAGGATCACGCTGATAAATAATGCAAAGAATCAAAGCTTGTGTAAGTATCAGAGGATATGTGCGCAGGACACACTTGCCTGTACACAAAAACCAGAGCATGGGTGTGTTCTGTGACCTATTAACACAGCTGGAAAGAAGGGAATTATTGACGGAAATAGTTCATCTGAATATGCGTTATAACAGCATTCCAACTGCATAATGTTTCTGGCTTCGGGCTGATGAGCATCATGTAGAAACAATGCTGACTAGAATCCATTAAAAACAGTCAGATTTGAGTCACACAAGGAAATCTGGGACAGATGAAATCTGAGGCGAGGACACACCTTTCACTGCGCAAACGAGGAAAGGACATACGAGGTGAAAGAGCCATCAGAATTCATACAACAATCCATTTTTATGAATTAATATAGACATGTGCACTCAGGCTTGATGTGTCCTATATAGAGGAGACGATACAGGGCGAGCTGTCAGACTTTTACTATTTCTAAAAGTCAATTTCTATATAGAGAAAAACCCTGATGCCTCAGCTACAAAATAGTGATTGTATTTGTACCATTACTGACCAGGAAAACACACACAGTTCGTGGAACACACAATGGTGGGGCATGTTGTCACAGTGGAACCTGCTGATAACCATTTATTATTTTTCAGCAAAATGCACAAAGTAAAACAGTTAACAAAAAATATGAAAGGTAACACTGAAATATCAAACTATTGTTTGGGCCAATAAATAAAATAGTAATTAATAAGTTAAAATTAACGTGACAGCTTGCCCCAGCCTGATATTCATGAAAACATATTTGCCGACAAACCAGGAATTTTAGTTTAGAGGACAACATTTTGAAAGCAACAAACTAAAGCATCCTGACATACTAAACAACTGTGTGTGTATCTGAGTTAGAGAGAGACACGGGGAGAGTTCATTCTGAATTGTGATTGGTTGAGGTGATAGGAGCTTGTTGCTATGGGAATAAATCCTCAGAAAAAAAGCCTCTGAGAGCAGCAACTCACTTTTCTATACCACTGATAAAACACTCAGGAAACATCCGGATAATGATCAACACACACACACACACACACACACACACACACACACACACACACACACACACACACACACACACACACACACACACACACACACACACACACACACACACACACACACACACACACACACACACACACACACACACACACACACACACGCACACACACACACGCACACACACACACACACACACTAGAGGCGTTCAGCTGGATTCACGGAGTACATGATGTCACACTAGGACTCTACAGCATTCATGTCTCAAAGTGTCAAAGGTCATGTCTGTGCCAAACTTCACCTCAGACAAACTTAATGATGAAAAGTAGATGGAAATGTGACGCCTATAATTCTGAATAATTCTATAAAATATTTTAAATGACTCAAATTAACACACACACACACACACACACACACACACACACACACACACACACACACACACACACACACACACACACACACACACACACACACACACACACACACACACACACACACACACACATATATATAAAACTTTAAAAAAAATAATTGAGTGTAGTATAGTAATAGTATAATTATTTTAGGCAATATATAATACATAATAAGATAATAATAATTTTTTCATGAAATAATAATAATAATGTATTTCAACATGGTCAAAATGTGAGAAAAACCTAAATAAACTAGTCTACCCCACTAATCCAGCTGGACTAGTTGACCATCATGGCCCCATCTCTAAGACACATGAATAAAAAAAAAAAAACCACACAATAAATATTAAAATATGATATTAAAAAGTAAATATGTACAGAGCAAATATGAGTTTGAACACAGAAGCGGCTCACAATTTGACGCTGGTGGAAATGCATTACATAAAGTGCTTGTGAAGCTTCCTGGATTCTGTTAACACAAGAAATCCTTTAGAAAAATAACACAAGGACAAGTCGACTTCTTGCACTGCTCAGTCCTTATAAAAATAATATGACGGAATAGTTTTAGCAGTAAGAATAATTCATATGCGCCTCGTCGTGCACCGGGTGACTCCAGCTGAGAGCTTGTTACTTCTGAAAGGCTCTTGTTTGAGTCTGTCTGTGTTGTGTCAGTTGTTAAAAAGGTCGGTGACAGACGTTTGTTTCACTGCTAGAACTTTCGGAAAGGAACAGCCGCGTACAGCAGATGGTGCACAGAAGAAATGACATCTCTCCAAGCCTGACAGCTGAACCGCTGTTTTCTTGAACCCGGGGAAATGTTCAACACTACTAGCATTATAGTTCTTTTCACCTTAGGTTCACTTATGATAACCATGGCTTCTTTTTTCAGAATTTTATGACTATTTTCCACCCTCTCTCTGAGCCTTTACAGTTTTTCTCAGTCGCTTTGGTGCATTTCTCACATCACTATTTACATTTGCACAACAGTTAGTTCAACCTCCACAACATTTAGTCATTTGTGCACATCCTAGTAGCAGTTTCTCATTCCTTCCAACAAATTGCAAATGCTTTTGGACATGCATCAGTTGCTTTCATACAACTCTCTGCTATTTGATAACATTATCATTTGCTTATGTCATGTCAGTCAAAATTAACTATACTTGTGAATACTGAATAGTCATTCCATATAAAACTAATAGTCCTCATTCATTGCTTGAGTCATTACATACAAAAATGTTGAACTAGTTGTCAAAATCTGTCATAAAAAAAAAAAAAATCCTGAAAAAGTCTCCTAAATTGAACAATTTGCAATTGAGCAAGAGATGATATTCGCTGGGATGTAGATGAAATTATGTGACCAGACAGAGAGGAACGTCTGGATGTGCATGAATGATTACAGTCCTATGTATGTTGTATGTTCAGTTCCAATACAGTATATAGGCCTACTGCAATATTGTGTACAGTTGTGCACAGCTCTACCCAAAGGGAGTTTATGTTTGTTGTAAATAATGGTGTATTTTTTCTTTTGCACAATGCTGTGAAAAAATTAGAATTGCAAAGAGCATATGCAGTAAAAATGTGAAACATACATATTCAGTGTCTTGTACTCAGTTACCTCATAAATACAGTAATGTGTAACTTTACTGTATTTTTTTCAAATGGCTGTGCAAATAGTATTTAGTGCTGTATTGAGCATTTTCAGGTAGTGTCACCAAGATCTGACTTTCATCATTGGAAAACATTTATAGAGTAAACTGTCATAATGAAAACATGTCTAAGCCATTTGACTATCTTGTTCATAAACGATGGTGTCAGGACTTTTCATTTTGATGACACTGACACATTCATTGACATGAATACTTGCTTTTGAGGAATGGGCTTTCCATTTTGAGCAAGTGACACGGTTTTGCAGGTTATCAACTAGGTTTTGCAGTTTGTACTAATTGTTTTGAGAACTGCATTAACTGTTGTGCAAATGTAAATAGTGTTATGAGAAATGCACCAAAACGACTGAGAAAAACTGTAAATAGGCTGTTCATTGCATTTTTATGTAAATGACTTGGGTTACGATTGGCTGATCTCAATGTACCGGCATCGTTTACACAAAAATTAAAGTTCTGTCATCATTTACTCACTCCCATGACTTTCTTCTGTTTGTGAAACATAAAGTTGGACAGTGTCAAGCTTCAAAAATGACATAAAAGCACCATGAATTATGATAAAAATTATATATGAAGTCTTCTGAAACCATCCAATAGCTTTGTATGAGGAATAGACCTAAATTTAAGTCCTTTTAATCTATAATAAAACTTACCCTCTGTCTTTATCGTTTATGTATGGCGACTCAAGATGTTAATAACAAGACATGCAAGAACCAGTGATGTTCTGATGATGACAAACCTTGCAAAAAGTGCCTTGAGGAACTTTATTTGATTATAAACTTTATGCAAAAGAGCAGCAACAACATGAGGGTGAATACATGATGACAGAATTAGAATTTTTGAGTGAATACTTTCTTTAAATGTATATTAGCACCTCAAGCAAGAGTATGCTGATGATTCAGCTCCAGCCTCAACATACGATGCAAACGTGATTAACGTCTAAGTAATGGAGAAGATTGTCAAAGATGTGTGTTATCAGTACAAACACACACACACACACACACACCAGACCGTATGGGTTCACGGGATGCCCCTAGCAAACAGTGGTAAAGGGAAAATCCTCGAGTAAAAAGATGCCTTCAGTGCCATCTGCTAAGTCCAGACCATCTGCTTATCAAACACACACACACACACACACACACACATTCAGAACATGTCCAAGATGTTTCAGCTATACACTGTATTACTGACACATTCTCTTAGACATGATCCGACTGCACTGCATACACTACCGTTCAAATGTCACATGATCCTTCACAAATCATTCTAATATGTTGATTTGATGCTCAAGAAACAGTTGTGCAGCTTCATATTTTTGTGGAAATCATCATATAGAATTTTTGATGAATAAAAAAGCTCAAAGAACAGCATTTCTTATAAATATTAATATTTTGTAACATTCTAAATGTCTTTACTGTCACTTTTGATCAGTTTAATGCATCCTTGCTGAATAAAAGTATTAATTTCCTTAAAGGGGTGGTTGATTATGATTTGACTTTTCTAACTTTAGTTAGTGTGTAATGTTGCTGTTTGAGCATAAACAACATCTGCAAAGTTACAACGCTCAAAGTTCAAAGCAAAGGGAGATATTTTCTTTTACAGAAATCACTTTTTAAGGACTACAACAAACGGCTGGTAGAGACTACACCACATTCCTCCCGGGTTAATGACATCACCAACCCTAGAATTTACATAAACCCCGCCCCCGGAACACGATTTATAGATTATCAAGACAGAATATGCTAATCAGTGACTAGAAGATAACTACACATCAGCTACATAAATTCATCAATTACCTGTTCAGAAATGTCCTGTTGCTTCTACATGTTGTCACTTCTTCTAGAGTCTCTCCATCATTGTCTGACTCCGGTTTGAACAAAAAAGGCTAAAAGTTTTTGAAATTTCCAGTGCATGTGTGTGTGAGTGCAAACTGTTGTAGCTCCGCCCCCTGTGCCGGGAGCAGCAGCTCATTTGCATTTAAAGGAACAGACACAAAACTGTGTGTTTTTGCTCACCCTCAAAAAGTGACAACTTTAACATGATATATACAAATATCTGTGGGTTATTTTGAGCTAAAACTTTACATAAACACTCTGGAGACATCAGAGACTTATTTTACATCTTGTGAAAAGGGCATTACACCACCCCTTTAAAACAAACAAACAAACAAACCCAAACCTTTGAATGGTAGTTCAAAATGCACCAACAACCCAGAATGCAGGACCACCTCAATCCTAAATTAACTCGAAATAGCATTTGAAATTCATTTTACGCATTTCCAGATGAAATACAGGGTGGGAATATTAATCAGAAAATGAATGGATGGTGTAAAGCGGGCAAGCATTTTCATTAGAATAGCGTGCACGTATAAAATGTTTGCAAAAATATGCACTAAAAAAATTTGGCCAATATATTTGATTTGCACATAAAATGTTCAAAGTTTCAACATAAACTTAAAATGATCGTACACAAGTAAAACAGGTCCGATTTCTGATTTCAAAAAACCATAGCATAGTTTACTAACTAGAGAGATTTTATTTGATTTAAATAATTATATTTTCAAAATGCATTCAAAATTTTCAAAATTCTTTACGTTAAATCTGTGCAATAATGGAAATTTATATGCAATTCAAATGCATGAATCTTAATTTTTGTTGAGTGCGTATCAGCAAAGTAAACAGTCATGTTGCCCTTAAATCACCTGATGAGGTGAAGTCTGCGCATGCATGCGTTTACCTGCGTTCTCTGTGTGGGATAGGCTGCTGTTGCTGCTGTTGGCGCGTGATGAAAGTGGTTCCCCACACCGGACTGCTGTGGCTGGTCCTGAGCCAGCCCATCGGAGCGGCCGAGGGGAACGGAGCCGTACCGAACCCGTGATCTGATTCTCTGTCCGCGGTCAGGGACGACGCAGAACTCCCCATTGCCACGACAGCGAGCAACTTCTAAACACACACACTGCGTCCCTCTGTTTGTCTTTCACACACATAAATACACACAAGCGACAAAGGTCAAAGGTTCTGGATCTCAGTTTGGTGGGTCAGACATCTCCTCTAGTCTGCCTGAGATCAACAACACCAGGAAGGGCCTGTGATTGACAGCGCTCACACATGCATGCAAGTCCGCTGGCTAAAAATGTTCACAGGATCCACGGGTGCCGTTTCCCAAAGGTCTGTGAGAGCCACGGGGCCCTTCAGCTCAACGGGCCCGGTCTCTCTAAGCGCTTAACCTGCCGTAACCTCGCCTGAGAGGAAGGACGACACTTCAGGGATGGCAGTACAATACATTACTGAAGCACTAGAGACAAAAACACACCGTTTAAAGGTTTAAAAGAGGAACTAGAAAGTTTCCAGTCTCCATTGGAGCGCCGCGTCCCGTCTTGTTTTTCTATGCGACTGGTTGAGTCACGGCGCAGTCCCTCTAATCATGTTCTCTCTCTCTCTCTCTCTCTCTGTTTCTGGCTCATCTTTCCGCAGCTGTCACTGGGATTACGATGCGTCACATTTCATCCAGCCTGCAGAAGCAAATATTCCTTTCATCGCAAACAAACATCAGCGTCCAGAGAACAAGCATATGAGTCTGTGTGCATCTATGCATGCGTATGCGTGTTCTGCCCATGCATTTAATCTGCGAAACACGCGAGGGCCAGTTTTAAAAACAACACCAACGCTGTAGTACAACCTATTAAAAACACATTTGAAGAGGTTTTAACTAGTAAAAAAGACAATCTTAAACGAGACAAATTTTAAAATACAAATATTTTTAAAAAGGTACTCTAACCGATATTGTTTTATGGCCAATATGACTGATATAATGACTCTATATGAGACTATATGTTTTGCATGCCTACAAAATAACTTTGCATTTTATATTTACAATCAGGCACTGAAACTCTGTTTTAACGTTCAGCAGAAATTAAGGACAACTTTATAAACATTAAGCTAAAATGTAATTTTTCGTATCTAATTTTGACCGATATGATACTCATAATATTTCAAATGATAATTAAAAACATCAATAAAAATCTGCCAATACCAACTTAAGCACCTATTGTGCATCTATAGTAAGTGTATGATTACGGCATAGAAAATCTAATCAGCAAGATATAAAACAACAACATAACATGTATGCGACCGCGCATGCATGCAAGCGCACATGTGTGTGTGCAAACCCCTGTGTGTATGCATGCATGTGTGTGTGTGTCTTCAGGTTCCTGACCCAGCGGAGGCCCTGGAGTGCAGGTGCTGCAGTGAATGTCCTACTAGATCCAGCCGCTCGTCTCATCTAAAGCTCATGCAGATGTTTCTAACGTGACAGCGTTGGCTGTGAAGGTTCTCATCTGTCTCTCGGGCACTCGAGTATCAAGTTTGACACTCAGATCATGACTATGAATATTTAACGGCGCAGAGAGGCTCGGGTGAGGTGCAGTGGTCTCGGGCCCGGTGAGGACAGGAGCGCTCCGGTTCCGCCGGTCCGATGTGGGTCTTAACGGCGGTCCAGCACCGAAAGCATCCGGATGGATGATACAGACAAATCCCTGCGGGTAAACTGCGCTCGTCCGGGTGTGCGGTTCCGTGAGCCCGTTCGGTCACTCACTCATGATTCGGCTCGAGCGGATGATGATGATGATGCTGATGCCGCGCGCCGCATAAACACACACAGCCAGCAGCCAAACTGCAGCGGTGCTTTCACGTGTCTCCTCACGGGACTCATGATGACAGCATGCGTGTGTCTATAGCGCAGTTTGATGTGCATGCATATGCCGCGGTTATTTATTTAATTCGGTTCTTAATTCAGCCTGTTTCTCTCCAGCACGCGCAGATGCGCGAGGAAGGATTACGGCGAGTCAGCAGCGCGCATGCGCAGAGTCAATGCTCAGGCTCTCCTGAAGGATTCAGAATCTCTCGTCTCAATGTACACAAATAATCTAGAGATTATAAGTGGGTGAATCTCACAAAGCCTGTCAAGAACATTTCTGGGTCGTATTTCACCTCAAAAATCTCAACTAAAGTATATAAAAAAAAAACTATTTCTGAGTTATGACAATATTGTTGACCTATTAAAATTAATTTCCAGCCAAAATGTCTTAAAGTAAATAGAAAAAATGAAAGGGTGACTGCATGCCGTTACAAAAGGGTTTATGTGCTGAGATGAACATATTTGTATGTGGAGGTCAGTCGTGTGTCTTTTGTTAATGGGATTAAGCATTAAAGATGCCAATTTTGTCTATATTTTGAGAGATACTGAAGAAATTGCCATAAAAATTCCAGATCAGTGCATTATTAAAAGAAAAATGCTGACTTGATGTTTAGAGGACAGAATCTTAATGTTCCTGTAACTGGCTATTTAGATGCATTACTAAATATTCTTAATGCAAACTTCAAACAATAAAAATAAAAAAGTCCCAAAGAAACAGGGGCCGTCACATAAGAATGTATGCATTCAACGAGCAATGCATAAATGATAGCAGTATCATAAAGTGAAAGAGCAGTAGGCCAGTGATTGCATGTTCATAAAGTGTGTTGGTCCAGTGGGTGTGTTCAATGCGTGTTCCATGGAAATTAAGTTCTTCCACTTTCGCAATACCTCAACTCATAAAACCAGTCTGACAAGATCATATGTACGCAGACACACGCATGGAAACCGGCTACAGATTCCTGAATGGTGAGAGAGCCGATGCGTGAATCCACTTATTGAAACCACAAAATACTCCTTTATAGCCTGTGTTAACAATCACAAAACATGCACACACACTTAACCAAGACATGTGACACTGACAACTGCAGATTCATGAGAAAATGAGTCACTGCATAGAAACGCACACACCTTTATTTTATCTCAATATGCTCATACCTTTGAGATGCCATCTCCAACACACACACACACACCTTTACTACATCTCAATATGCTCATACCATAAACTTCTGATATAAAGCTAACTGTACTTACACTACATTTACACACACACACACTACAGTAACACCTGTTACACACTGTATATATTCAGAGCCAACTGATCCAAAAGAGACAGACAGATTGCTGAATACAGACAAACAGAAACCATCGGCTCAAATGAAACTGCACTTCAATACTCTTACTAATAGGCAGAAAACAGAACTGAGAATGACAGAGAGCGAAAGACATTCAGTCGTAATGAGGATTCGATGAACTGAAGACAGTTTCTATTAGTCAAGATGAGCATTTCCATGAAGTGATTCATTTAACAACAAACTCATCTCACACGAACACACACGTCTGGTTTACTATCTTTGTGGGGACTCTCCATAGACTTAATGGTTTTTATACTGTACAAACTGTATATTCTATCTCCTTACACTAACCCTACCCATCACAGAAAACTTTCTGCATTTTTACATTTCCCAAAAAACTCATTTTGTATGATTTATAAGCTTGTTTACCCGTGGGGACCTCTATTTAGGTCCCCACTGTGACACGAGTCCCCATGAGTCTGTGTGCAGTCCCCACCGGGACAGAAAAACACACACACACACACACACACACACACACACACACACACACACACACACACACACACACACACACACACACACACAACTCAGCTTTACAGTTTGATGTTTTCACACACCACTGATTAAAATAGCGAATTTCAGCTGTTGAAGGAAAATTTCCACATCTCAGAATTCACTTCCTACTTCAGATGCATCCATAAACCAGCACTAAACCAGAGCCTAAACCAGCACTTAAACGGTGTCAAACCACATCTTAAACCATTACAAAACCAGCGTTCGAACAGTTCTTTCAATGACACAATGTTACAATGTATCACTTCGCCAAGGAAGTTGAACAGAAACGATACAGTGTAACATTCGATTTGACTATCGCTCGAGCAATTAAAGAGACAGAATCCCTCAAAACACACACATTTACATTAAATATAACCTACAGCTTGACACGTGATGTTTGTTTTGATGTTAGATCTATTTAATCTGCGTTTAGAAAAGTGATCTTACTCGTGAAGCGCAGGGAGACCTTTGGATGGACCGATCTGATCTTGTCTTCCTTGATTTGCCCGTTTAACTTTGGTCCGGAATGAGCAATTTATTCCAGAAAACCTTCATAAATACGCGCTTCCAGTCTCCACGAGCTGCTTTTTCCGCCGATCCATGCTCGTTTGTGGATAGGTTGACGTGTGATGTGATCTGACTGGTTTGATCTACTGCATTAATCTCGCAGGGTTCCTCATGCTCTATGGTAATAATCACAAGAAACCGATCACTGCGCAATCGACGTAAACCCGCACTCGATCACGGCGCTGCGCTGCTCAGATAGCGCAACTCCCGTTCAGAATGCGGATTTCTGAAACTCGTTTCCCAAAATGCCTTGTGTGTATTGGAGAGAGAGGTACAATTCTTATTGGACCGCAAATGTTGTCGGCCAGTAACTGTTTCCTAGGAAACGCACAGGGTCCTTCCTACAGGGGGCGCTCGGTGGCCCAGAAACCTGAAATCCCACGACGTTTTTGTTTTTTATTTATTAAAAAACATTTGGTTGATAAAAACGGTGTATTTTTAAATCTACCATTTAAAAAAAGAAAAATAATCTGCAGTCTATTTTCAATCCTCATCCAGCCAATACAATCAACTGTGATTGGTCCATCCTGATAAGCGCTAAGAAAAGTAACAGTTATCACGTGACAACGCCTTCTACTTCACCAGCGTCTGGACAATATGTCACACACAAAAACGACAGTAAGATATTTTAATTGTCGCTGAATGTAATGTTAACAAACAAGGATAATTAATATAAAGTACTTGAATATTTAGAGACAGCTTCTGGGCCTCAGCGTGACCATTTTTCTACAGCCATTCAGTTGCGGATGCGGTTAAATTAAGTCGGTTATATATATATATATATATATATATATATATATATATATATATATATATATATATATATATATATATATATATAACAAAATTTTAATACTTTGTTCTCATCATATATGTGATGTGACAGCGTAAGTACTGCCCATTCTGAGGTAACATTTACTGTGAAACTTAGCTCTGTATAATTACTGATAATTAAAGTACATGTGGATATTTCAGCACTATTGTTTTGATGATGAATAGCGACATCTAGCGGAAGAATGACAGTACTGTTGGACAGCAACAACCTAATAATGAATCAGACGTTCCAAGCGCCCCATCTAGTGGTTAACAGTGGAAGTTCTAAGAAAATTATTTTCTTTAATATTTGTGGTTTCAAGCTGTTCTTGCTAGCATTGAATTATGTTTTTACTAAATATAAGTTATGGGTTATTTGCATGTGGAAAAAATGAAAAAAAAAAACCATTGAATTTAAATTTATATTTTAAAGAGAAGCAGAATTTTTTTTATGTCTACATTTAAATGTCTTTGGCCTAAATGAGTACTATTATATTATAATTATATACTTTAGCTCAACATATATCAGAGAGAGAATAAATAATAGAGTCATTGAATAGTAACAGAATTCAGGTCCATCTGGTGCAGTGATCGCTCTGTTAGCAGGACTTTGTACTAATCCAGATCTTGGTGGCATGGGAAAAAAAAAGAAAGAAAATCCTACAAACGTCATTCCCAGTTTCAGAAACAGTCTCAGTAGCGTTTCTCATGTATTCATTCTTTTCTGTCTGTTCTTATAGCAGCATGTGAACTGATTTAATCCTGGTAATTCCATGTCACCCGGTGCGTTTGAGCTTGTATGGAATATCACATGTGCCAGGAAATATTACATATCACAGGATTTCTCTACTTTGGGTTTGTCCCCCAAATATTTTTGCTTGGCTCTCTATTGTGTGCTTGTCCCCCCACACTTATTCATTTAGAAAAAAAAAAAACATTTATTAAAAATGTTAAATGTTAAAATCAATAAAAGTCTACTTTGCACCTTGTTGCACCTAAAACAACATTTAATGGTTGTAAAAGGTTAGCAAAACCCCCAAATTAGTGTTGATTCACCCATGAATACATGTTGAAATGTTGTGTAGGAACTTTAAAAGTCACATTATCAATTATAATGTGTGCATTTTGTATTTTATAACAAATAATCACTGTCCCTACTACTGCTGCCATTACCATCATGCCAAATTTTAGATAAAAAAATAAAAAATTTCTGATCAAATATTTATGTATGTATGTAAAATTTTATTTATTTACTCATTTATTTCTTCTAGGACAAATATCTTATTTTTCAAGAATGAATCTAATCAAAAGTGCACACAATTGAATAATTAGCCATACTGGCCATATGTCAAAAGGACCTGTCATCAAATTATATTAATTAAAATCACTCCCTATTTTGGACGACCGTGCTCTCTCTTTACCAACCGAAACTCAAATTAAAATGAGCAAGACAGGACAAAAAAAAAAGAAAAAGAAAAGAAAGAAAAGTCAAAATGTTACTCTCGGGAGCAACGAGAGAGATAGCCGACATGAATGAGACACACACGTGTTTGAAATTTTTAAAACCCACAGAAATAGAATAACCGGCTAGAACGGAAGTCAACATGATTAAAGTACGTTGTGGGCGGGGCTTAATGGACCGGGGTTTGCGCGATTGGTCAGGTACGATCGGTCTAATAAATAATATCTATCTTTGTGCATTTTCTATTTAATTCAAGTCTATTAAACTCAGGCCGCGTATTTTGGTTGATATAATAACACATACATTCATGTATCAACAGGATATATTAAACATATATAGTATACTAATGCAGAAAAAAATGAACATTTAATATTAATACACAAGTAAAAGTCAATTTAAGACATTTATCTTCTTTTTATAATGAAATAAAACAATAATTGTAATATCAAAATGTATTTATGAAGAAGCACGTCGACAGCGTTGTCACGTGGTATCTGATACTTTTCTAAGCGCAGGCCAGATTTTTTTAAATGACATCATTGAAATTTCAGCAGCTGATATTCATTTATATGTTATATATGAATATTTGGAATTTATAACATTTAAACAATTACACTTTACAGTGTACAAATCTCCAAATAAGGCAAAAATCGTTTCGAAATCTGCCTGAGGTGAATATCGAAGCTCGGTTTAATGAGCGGCCGCGCGCCCTCTGGAGGAAGAGCAGTTTGTGGCTTAAAGGAAACGGTTATTAATAGACACATTTGATGCCCTAAATGTACTAGCGTCAGTAGACAGTTCACTGTTTAGAGATACAAGCAACAAGTGTGTGGGACAGTATGATCTTAGTGAGACCGGTGCTTAATGTTTTCATCGATGGAATCATATCAGAGGAGTATATCAGACGTGAAACACTGGAGGAGTTAAAAACTTTCGCACTTTGACTGAGGCGTTTGGAGTTTGAGAAACTCACCGACCTCTTTGTGTTGAAGGTAAGCGTGTGTTTATCCGACATCCTTTTAACTGACTGTGTTTGTTGTCATCAGAAGTGATATTTTTGTTACCAAATCTGAAGTTGGTTTAGTAAATGTATTCGCTTTTGTTTTTGCGAGATTTTCGTTTTGCGCGCTCATGTTCAGCGGTTGTCATGGCGATCAGATGTCGCTTTGCGTTTACAAACGATCACAGTTTTACAGACACACACCAACACAAATTCAGTTCCTTTGTGAAGAAACCGGTTTTTAAGGATTTTAAGTATTATTTGATAATTCTGAAGGGTTTTGTGTTTTTATGGCAGTAAGAATGTTTTTGTTTGTGTGTCACTGCATGTCTCTCTCTCTCTCTCTCTCTCTCTCTCTCTCTCTCTCTCTCTCTCTCTCTCTCTCTCTCTCTCTCTCTCTCTCTCTCTCTGTGTGTTGTGTGTTGTGTGTGTGTGTATGTATAACATTTGTAATGTTTTTGAAAGAAGTCTCTTATGCTCTTCAAGCCTGCATTTATTTGATCAAACTTACAGAAAATACAGTAATATTGTGAAATATTATTACAATTTAAAATAATGGTTTTCTGTTTAAATATACTTTAAAATATAATTTATTTATGTGATACAAAGCTGAATACTTTGTATATATTCATGTATATAATATATTTTTTTTAATTCACAAATATCAATTAATTTTCTTGTTACTCCATTTGTCCTGAATAAAATGTGCCTTTTTATAAAAGGCCAAAAATATGTTTTTAGCAACTTAAAGGGGTGGTGTAATGCCCTTTTCACAAGATGTAAAATAAGTCTCTGATGTCCCCAGAGTGTGTATGTGAAGTTTTA
Organism: Scardinius erythrophthalmus; assembly: GCF_964197995.2. Lineage (NCBI taxonomy): Eukaryota > Metazoa > Chordata > Actinopteri > Cypriniformes > Leuciscidae > Scardinius > Scardinius erythrophthalmus. The sequence continues at coordinate 30,255,972 of NC_138242.1, read as the reverse complement.
GCTCAAAATACCCCACAAATATTTGTATATAGCATGTTAAAGTTGTCACTTTTTGAGGGTGAACAAAAACACACAGTTTTGTGTCTGTTCCTTTAAATGCAAATGAGCTGCTGCTCCCGGCACAGGGGGCGGAGCTACAACAGCTTGCACTCACACAGACATGCACTGGAAATTTCAAAAACTTTTAGCCTTTTTTGTTCAAACCGAAGTCAGACAATGATGGAGAGACTATAGAAGAAGTGACAACATGTAGAAGCAACAGGACATTTCTGAACAGGTAATTGATGAATTTATGTAGCTTATGTGTAGTTGTCTTCTAGTCATTGATTAGCATATTCTGTCTTGATAATCTATAAGTCGTGTTCAGGGGGCGGGGTTTATGTAAATTCTAGGGTTGGTGATGTCACTAACCCGGGAGGAATATCGTGTAGTCTCTACCAGCCGTTTGTTGTAGTCCTTAAAAAGCGATTTCTGTAAAAGCAAATATCTCCCTTTGCTCTGAACTTTGAGCGTTGTAACTTTACAGATGTTGTTTATGCTCAAACAGCAACATTACACACTAACTAAAGTTAGAAAAGTCAAATCATAATCAACCACCCCTTTAATTGCCTCTCTGTTATGTCATTTCACTATTTTCTTGTCACATGACATCAGAATGACTTCCTGTATTTATATGACATCACACACTGAACATGTTTTGGCGGATAAAAGTTTTTCCAATTATGGTTAATAATTTTTAAACAGAATTGCTCTGTTGCTTATTTAATTTTTTAAAAACAACAAAAATAAAAGTTCCAAGTAACATTTTTTTCAAAACAGGTTTTCATTCATTCATTTCATTCAGTTTATACCACCTATTTTGATTGTGAAGATGATATCTTTCAAAATTACTTTTAATTTAGAAATTGAAAACATCTTCATCGTATTGAAGTGATGTTTTTCCCTTGCCAGTGTACAGCATTTTCAACTTCTTTATTGTGTTTAGGTCAAATAAAGAAAACAAAAAATTTGTATTCAAGCCATTGTCTGGATGAATTGAATAACTTAATAGATTTGGACAATGCAATGTCACATCAGTGACCTGCAGGTTAACAAACAAAAGTTCATACAAGTCAAAAATCATACAAGTGTATGATGTTCTTATAGCCAAGTAAACGTGTGTGTGTGTGTGTGTGTGTGTGTTTGGGTCAGTGGAATCGCAGGTTGAGTGTGTGAGGAAGTCAGATGTAAGGTGTGTCCTGCATACAGCAGGGTCAGGAAAAGGATGCTTACACACACACACACACACACACACACACACACACACACACACACACACACACACACACACACACACACACACTATTATGTGCCCATAGTGACTAAAGGAAAGGGCTGCTATTGTTGCTTGTGTGTGTGTGTGTTTGTGAGTGGGAGACGTTGGATTGAGATGCATTTGTCCAGTTCCACAGGAAATGAGCTGATATGAAGTGTGTCATTTCCTCCATTCATAACCGAACAGCTCGTGAATCATTACATGGATGGTGAAGTCGACCCTTTTATTTCTCGCTGACATTCAGAGAAGTGAGTCACAGGCAGGGAAAGTGAGCGCTGAGGGAGGCAGTGATGATGATGAGCTGTCAGGTGGGTGACTCACCTTACATTGTGGCGTTACTTATCCCGTAAATATCAGCGGAAGATTAACACGGGTGATCGTTTGAATGAGAGATTTGTAAAGTATGATGATGAAGTTTGTCACGCTAAGAGCATCTGTTCACGTCGAGCTGCGACTGTGTTTGAACTTGTAGAGACGCTGGAATACGACTGTTTTCTGCTTCCTTAGGGCTTACATTACACACCACACACACACACACACACACACACACACACACACACACACACAATGATGCAACATCCAGGATGTAAGGATGAAGGAAAGCATGCATGATAATACAAATCTGTTTCCTGTAGTAAAGGTTCATGGATTTAAATTAATCTTCTTCCCCAGAGGACACTGTCCATTCTGTCAGTGTTTTGTGTTGACCGACAGTAGTGGCCAAAAGGGATGTCCGGCCTACGAAAATGCACATATTAACCCTTTATTCAAATATTATTCAAAATGCGTTAAAGATTTTGTTAGCATATTCTGTAGTTGTGCTTGGAATCGGTTGTTTTATTTGTGATAATAACTCAAAGAACATGGCATGGCAAACTGTGCCGACATCATTTTTGGCCTGGAGGATGTCATACAAAGAAATAATGAACACGTGCAAAAACAAGAGAGAACCAATGAAATATTAATAACTCATTGTGTTGTAGTTCATTTGTGCTTTTTTCCTGTGAGCTTTTTGGTTTTCTGTTTTTTTTTTGTTTTTTTTTTGCATAGTAAAATAAAACCTGTAGCTGTTAAATAAATAAATAAATACCTAAACCAAATTTAGTGTTTTGTTTAAAATATTTAAAAAATATAAAAATAGTTTTCCTCATATTTTGATGTTTTAATCGAACATAAAGCAAAACTAAAAACAAATATCCCCCTTTTGGCCACTAACTGTATGCTTTTCATATCAGTTTCATATAAATGCTATAAAATTGTGCAACTATATATATATATATATACACACACACACACTACCGTTCAAAAGTTCTTCTGCTCACCCAGGCTGCATTTATTTGATTAAAAATACAAACAAAATCAGTAATATTGTGAAATATTATTCCAATTTAAAACAGCTGTTTTCTATGTGAATATACAGTAAAGTGAAATTTACTCCTGTGATCAAAGCTGAATTTTCAGCATCATTACTCCAGTCTTCAGTGTCACATGATCCTTCAGAAATCATTCTAATATGATGATTTGATGCTCAAGAAACATTTATGATTATTATCAATATTGAAAACAGTTAGCCTATATTTACATTTTTATTTCATGATGCTATGATGAATAGAAAGTTCAAAAGAACAGCATTTATCTGAAATCTAAAGCTTTTGTATCATTAAACACTACCGTTCAAAAGTTTGGGGTCAGTAAGAATTTTAATTGTATTTTTGGGGGAAAGAAATAAAATAAAATAAATCAATACTTTTATTCATCAAGGATGAGTTAAACTGATCAAAAGTTACAGTACAGACATTTATAATGTTAGAAAATATTCTATTTTAAATAAATGCTGTTCTTTTGAACTTTCTATTCATCAAAGAATTTTGAAAACACAACTGTACACAACTGTTTTCAACATTGATAATAATAATGAATGTTTCTTGAGCATCAAATCATCATATCAGAATGATTTCTGAAGGATCATGTGACACTGAAGACTGGAGTAATGATGCTGAAAAATCAGCTTTGATCACAGGAATAAATTACAGTTTAAAATATATTAAAATAGAAAACAGTCATTATAATTGTCATAATATTTCACAATATTACTGTTTTTTTGTATTGTTTTTTATCAAATAAATGCAGCCTTGGTGAGCAGAAGATACTTCTTTTAAAAACTTAAAAAAAAAAATCTTACTGACCCCAAACTTTTGAATGGTAGTGTATGTGTGTGTGTGTGTGTGTGTGTGTGTGTGTGTATATATGTTTGGAACAGCATGTCCAAGGTAAAATATAACGGTTTAGTTCACTTTTTTCCCCTTATGCAATATAAACAAAAGTGTTTTGTTCACCCTAACCAATTGTCTGCGAACAACATTTAAAGGTGAAGTGGAACAGCTCTAGTGCCGTTCGCTTCCTCTTTTCCTGCGTGAACATGAACAAGCCGTCTCTTTGTGTCTCTTTCTCTCAGGATGGCTCTGGCGTGATGTTTGCTGGCTGTTATGCTGATGTATTCAGTACGGACACACTGATGGAGTAAGTCTTCACGTTGTGCATTTCATTAACACTCACATCAATATTCATCATGTTTAAAAGCCCTAAAGACAGTCCTTGATGTTCTGTGCTTTAAGAGAAGCGTTCAGACGCCTATAAATCAGCCAATATTTGGCCATATTAACAATATCAGCATTGGCGGATTGAAACAAATGTTGGTATCAGGCTCTGCATCCATAAAAACTGAAATTACACTGGCTACCAGTATTCTCAATGTTAATATTCAGACCTTTTACTGAGATGCCAAATTAAGCTCAAATTGATTGACGCGATATTAATGAGCAGTGGTGATGATAATTCTGTTTAACAGGCAGTGATAATGTCATTTAGCTGAAACGCACTTCTTTAGGACATTGTTGGACATCTTAAAGTCATGTTAAAGCCCATCACATCTTCTGGCGTCTCTCTGTGAGGCAGTGTTTTGTGAGTTGAAGCTAGTTAAGGCTAAAAATAGTGTCTTTGGCTCCTCCCACCTCATTCATCAATGTCCCTCCCACTGCGGCCCATATGTAGATTTATTGAAGGTGGGTGTGGCCAAAAGGTGGAGCCGTTTTAAACCTTTAAGTACAATTGAATCACGAGAAACAAGTTAAAAGTAGGTGAAATAATACAGAGTTGTCAGACATCCTCATTTGACGTACAGTTTTAGTCACAGCGAAGTACGCATTTTTCGGACACAGGGGAGATGTGACTTTATTAAAACTATCTGACGTCTCATCTGTGCTGGTTTTGGTTCTGTTAGTGCGTATGTGAGCTGTCCTCAGAGACAGATAGACTTGACAAACCACCATCAGCATCAATAATCTGTGATTTAAAAACATCCTCGTCGCTTGCTCGCCCGGTGTGTGCGAGAAAGAGAGCAGAAGACACTAGAGGGCAATGTTTCTTCTCCACATTTGAGAGCTGAGTTCTGGGGGGATTTTTAACCATAAAGGTAATTTAATCATAAAATGACTATTGTTTTGCATTAATAAGTGCAGTAACGAATAATATTACAGTCTAGTTACACAGATTAGGCCTTTTAAGTAGCTTTAATAAACGTGCCTTAGAAAAAACAAAAAACATTACTGGTGTGCATCTTGAGACAAAAGAATGGCACTGACCTATTTTAAGATATCTTAGTGCAATTTGCTTTCTGTTAAAACAGCTCAAATTTGCATTTTAGTCTGGGATTAGGCTTAAGCCTTGTCTGTGAAACAAGGGGAGTAAATGTTTATTTCATGGGAAAATGCACATTTGTAAATTGGATAATATTTAGAGCTTTGAAGCGCTGGAATTAGTGTGAATCACTTGAAAGTCCTTAAAAAATGCTTGAATTTCTCTTTCAAAAGGTTGTACCAACCCTGAAATGAATAGTGTAAAAACATTAGACTATTTCTGCCATAACAATACCATGGTTACAGTTAGCGGTGCCACGTTAAATCCATCATGAATGTTGGTGATTTGTGGACTGAAAAGCCTTCAATAATTTGTTTGTTCTTGGCACAATGTTTCTCCTGGTTTCGGCTTTGTTTTGCATTGTTCAGGTCCATTTTGAAAGAAAATATCAGGGATATCTTTTTAGTACAATAAACTATTTGTTTTTTCTCTGTTTTATCTTAAGTATAGGCCTATTTTCTAGTTTACACTACCGTTCAAAAGGTTGGGGTTGGTATGATTTTTAAAATGTTTCTGAAAGAAGTCTCTTCTACTCATCAAGGCTGCATTTATTTGATCAAAAATACTGTAAAAACAGTAATATTGTGAAATATGATTACAATTTAAAAATAAGTTTTCTATTGTAATATATTGAAAAATGTAATATATTCCTGTGATCAAAGATGAATTGTTACAATACCATGGTTACAATTAGCGTTGCTAGTAGTTGCTACATTAAATCCGTTGTGAATGTTGGTGATTTGTGGACTGAAAAGCCTTCTTGTTCGTTCATGGCACAATGTTTCTCCTGTTCGATCTGATATGGTTTACAACAGAGAATTCTGCACGGAATTTGAATGCTTCTCACTAGATCTCGCAGCGATGATATTAATACTGTGGCGAACTCACACGCTTTCTCACTTGATCTCCCAGCGCGGTGTAGTAACGGTGTTGCATGATCGGCCCGATTTTGCACTACACTGTCTAATATTGGTTTGAATTAATAAACTGTGTGATCTGGTGACTGTCGGCATTGGTCTGCATCTGTCGGTGCAGTGTGAATTCGCATTAACCATTTTATATGCAATTCAAATACATTAATCTGAAATTTAAATGTTTTTGGAGTGTACTTTGAAATAATACTTTTTTATGTAACACAATTTTATGATATAAGGTTTAGAATTCTAAAAATAGTGGTGAAACTTACCTAAACATTCACCACATCTCTTATTGGATGGACAAACATATAGTCCCTCACCAGTGTCAGTGTTATGGCCCTTGCACACTGAGTCCAAAATTCGCATCCGAAATTTTCGCACGTTAAAAAATAAATATGACCTCACATTATGTCAATCATGCTTGCACACTGCCTCCGAAACTTTCGTCCATCATAAAACAATTCGGATCAGGTTCGATTTTCTGCGTTTTTCGCATCCGTAACAAGCATTTGAATGGTGTTTTGACCATTCAGAGCCACCGAATACGAAAAAACGCATGTGAAAATTTTGGACTCAGTGTTCAAGGACCTTGAGTCCGAAATTTTCATATGCTTTTTTTTCGTATCCGTCATTCTGAATTGTCAAAACACCATTCAAATGCTTGTTACGGATGCGAAAAATGCAGAAAATTGAACCCGATCAGAATTTTTTTATGACGGACGAAAGTTTCGGAGGCAGTGTGTAAGCGTGATTGACATAATGTGAGGTCATATTTATTTTTTAACGCGCGATTTATTATTTTTATTAATTTCGGACTCATTGTCACACAGGTTATGGATTAATAACTTCTTTTAATGAATCCGTTTGAAATCGAATTAATGCTAGATTTTTTGCTATAAATTGCAGACACAGCATCAGAGGACCAATTCCTCTCAGTGATTTTCGCTTTATTTCCAGATTCAATCATAAGCTCGCACTTACACGCATGCGCACTCTTCAAAAACGCCGCTTTAAATCTCTTGAGAGGCGTAAATGACATCTGTATATAAGATATTATTATAATATGAAAGATATAGATTTTACCGAATGTCAGCTTGCTTGTTTTTCTCAAGATAAGGATTTATTAAGCCCACATCTCATGCAAACAAGAAATGATGCTTCTAATAACAGGGCGAGAGCTGTCGTTCCAACCACACAACTTTGAGATGCTGTTTGCGAATGTTCGCTGGAACAATGGTTTTAGGAAACACTGACTCGTTGATCTACACTGATGACGACGGAACTTGTGAGTCTAGTTGGCTGGATGCTCAGACAAGCATAGTATCAAATGAAATATCATTTTCATCATGCGCTGAGTTGAATGTTTGATATTAGAGTGTCAGGAAACACATGATTAGAGCAGTGTAAAAAATATGACTTATCACAGCTGTGACCTGAAGCTGTATTGATTGGAGAAGTCAGGTTATGACGCATACTCGCTATTTTTGATGTTTCTCACAAAGGCAGCGGATATCATGATCATCATCTCCATTGTTGTCACTAGCATGTTTTTTTTTTCAACCCTAGATGTATGATATGCTTAGAGCCCTTGTTCGTGATGTTCACATATACCCGTTTTGTGTGCTAATGCACACTGGAAAGCATGAATCCAAATCTTCACCAAACCCACCAAATATTCACAATATTGTGAAATATTTGTACAATTTTTTTTTTCTATCATCACCCTTTTTCATGCAGTTTTAAAGAAAATGGGACAGATTTTTTTTAAGTCATATGTTGGGAGTGAAATGAGGCTGAGTACTGTAAATAATAAAACTATCTGTTCAAATGACCTAACATTTTTTTTTTAATAATGACACTATTAACAAAAAACATATCCAAACATTTATGTTTAATACATGTAATGTAAGATTCTTGCAATTAAAACCATGCAGACTTAAAAGTCCAAAATGCTTTGCTGTAAGAAACGAGAAGTGTGGGTGTGTTTGATTGCGTTTGCTTTGATAGCTCATGGTTGATTTGGCTCCCATGACATTCTGTTACATCCATTCCCTCCATGTTCAGCTTCTAGCAGGAGAGAAAAACCGCAGACGGCAGCATAAGCAGGATTCTGGACCAAGTTACATGCTAGGACACAATTAATTCTCACTGAGAGCGGCGGACACAGTCCTGTAAATCTGCCATGAATGTGCAATATATATCGGAGATCTGCACTCCGTTTTGCTTGCAGCAGGCAAAAATGTGCCAGGCTGATGCTAGCCTTCGTCCTTTTTCAAATCTTTTTTTATTGTGTATTTTACTTGGTATATTAATTCTCTTTTAATATCTGGCCAGCATATTAAAAGAGGAAAACAGTGAATGTAGTGAAGCAAACAAAAGACAAGCAATGCTCTCCCACTCTCTGCCTGTATTGATTTTGTGAACTCCACTCTCTGAAGTGCAGCCCGAGCTGCTGTCTTTATCAAAGGATGATACACACACACACACACACACACACACACGCACACACACACACACACACACACACACACACACACACACACACACACACACACACACACACACACACACACACACACACACACACACACACAAATGGATATGAAATCACTGATTCTAGCTGGTGTTGCCTTCTCACTCTGATACCTTTTTCATTTTTAGTCATTAATTTTTTCCCCTCCTCTGCTCTAGATGATATTTATTCTTTCAGAGCGCTCGGCACGCATTTGAGAGAGAGAGGGAGCGAGAGAGAGAGGGAGGTGAGAGGGAGAGATGCAGGATGGTGATGATGTTGCCGCAGCACTGATGATGCTCTGGGGAGAATGCTGAAAGACACACTAAACTCACACGCGCCTGTCTCTGGGAGAGACCCTGCGCCCGCAGCGCTGCTCTTAAAGGAAGTTATAAGCATTGCTATTTTCAGTGTGAGAGCGAGCGAGGCTCAGGCGGGCACGCGACTGCTGCTGCTCCCCGTTCGCCGATGTTCAGTGGGGAATTGTGGGGATGTGAGAGGAAAGGAGAATGAGTGAATGAATTACTCAAGTAAACAACAGCTCGTGGAAGAACATCAGGACGCGGACGCGCACGCATGCAAGGGACAGAATGGCAAGTTTCGGGAAACTTACGGATTACTTTAACCGTCGGCGTTCCAGAGATGAGCTCATGACTCGGAGGGATGCCCGTCGCAGCGGCAGTTACTGTTGCACGGTCGCCGAGGCCAGGTACTCCTAAAACTGCGGGATTTGAGAGTGTGCGTTCTAGGAATTTTGGGTGTGTGTCCTGCCTGAGATTTCCAGACTTTTATTTTGAAAACAGCTGGTAATTTTGTTAATAATAATAATAATAATGCTGACATGTGAATTTCATGTGGCATTGCCTTTAAAAGAGATGAGCAAATTGATAAATCACCTGTAAATATAGCGGATAAAATCTTTAATGATGTTTTTGTATATTTTGGTTAACAGTACTTGATGGGTGTAGTGGTTCCTGGAGTGGTTCGAGTGCAGTCAGTTCACCTGGACGTCTGGTCAGTGGGAGGAGGACAGAACAGGGCGGGTTGAGAGAAATGAGCAGCCAATGAAATAAGAGAATCTAGAACAGACGGGGAACTGTGATTGGCAGGGATTGAACTGAATCATCAGGATGTTTTATTCATGAACCTTTGAAAAGGTGTGCTTATACATCAAATCTCTGAATACAGTGACTTTATTGCTCAGGTGTTTTATTCTAGCTCAGGTTATGTTGCATTTGAGTTGAATCTGATTTATTTTAAATCAGAGAATTAAAACAATGAGTCAGTCAAGAGTATAGATTAGAACTATAAAACGAATGTGCAGCAGCTCAGATAATCTCTGTGTCTTGGCAAATTTGAGCACAGTTTGAGACATTGTTGATCTCTTAAGAAACTCTAGGAAGATGTGAGATTACAGGTCTTTTTCTCAGGAGAAACCTCTGAGAAGCAGGAGACATCTTTTACTCACTCTCATGTAATTTCAAATCTAACGATTTTCTGATTTTGAACACATAACGAGTCATTCTGGATGCACTAATCGGTTCTTGTTCTATAGAATGAAAGCGTATATGGGGCTGGGGATTTTCAGTCAGTTTTATTTATATACTATTTACTTTTATATATTTTCAGTTAGTAGTTTTGTTATATGCTTTTAAATGTGTTATTAGGTTTTTTATATTTCTGATTAGCTTTATTTTTAAGTTTGTCATTTTTAGTTCTTCAACTTCAACTTAGTTATTATATTATTACGTTTTTATCTAATATTTATATTTTATTTTATTTAAGCTCTATTTCAATTTGACAAACAGTTTTTTAAATAGTTTTTTTAACAATAACAACCTTAGCTATGTTTCCATTCAAAGTTGCAAATTTAACTTTATGCTCAAAATTGGAATATTGCATAAAAAATTTGTGGATAAAGCAGCGTTTCCATCCAGTGTGTTCAAGAGAATCGTCACTTCCTGGGAAATTGCCACAAAATATCTATAATAAAAATGGAAGTCGCTGCAATCGGTGAAGCCGCTGTGGCTCTTTATTCCTCCATCATAAATGACTTGCGTCTCAGAGCGCACAGGCGAAACGTAATAAACGCTGTCATGATCTCTTGCGTTCGGATGCTGGTGTTTGGGAACACAATCATGCGAGACGCTTCCGAGAGGGAATTAAACCAAATCATTCTGATGGCTCTGGCACTTCAGAACGACCAAACCAACATCTGAGATGCTGTGCGCTGATTGGATAACTGAACTAATCAGCGGACCAATCAGTTTTTTGTTGCGCGTCAAGGGATTTATTCGTTTTTTTTTTCTTAGTTTTTGCGCATGTCTTTTTAATCGGATAAAAAAAATGTATCCGCCTCAATTGAAATGCATGATTTCTAAAAATGCGGATCTTGGCGTGTCAGCTAGTTTTTTTTTTTTTATGCAGTATCCCAAAATGCGTATAAAAATAGGTGGATGGAAACAGTTCAATCATTGTAAAGTCTGTACTTCTGTAAGAACATATTTCTGAGTAAAACATGGTATTAAATTGTAGGTCAGGGCTTGGTTTTATCCACTGAACTGATTAAAGCCAGGTGTTTGCTGGGGTTGGAAATGTTTTTATGTCAGAGGCAGAGCAAGTTATCAAGTTTTGATAAAAGATTACGAAGAATTTTTTTGAAGGAAAAGTGGAATAAGACCAGGAACATGTATTTAAAAAAAGTCAGTGGTCTCTTAAGATTTCATGTTGTTCTGCTCTAGTTCTTGAATCTAATTTTTATTGCAGGCCTCCAAAACTTATTAGTGAATATTAATAAACTAAATTCTCTTTATTACCCTAAATTTAATTTGTCCACAATGTGATCTAGATTATCTTTATACATTTTATGAAATAATTTGTCACATTGGTCTTAATTAAAGGGGTTTTTGTAACAAACCTTATGATAATATTTTGCTTTGCCATTGCTTTATAAAATAAATAGTTTATCTGGGAAAGATTAATGATGGGAAAACCATATGTAGCCTTTAATATTTGATCAGTAGTGGAAGTTTATTTATTGGCATAGACCTTGATTAAATGCTCTGCAGCTGCTCTTCACATCTGTGCTTCAGCTTTCCTTCTTTTCTCTGTTTCTGTAGTTTTTGGGATGTTTTGTTGTGTGATTTATTGTATGTTGTTTTTATAAAATGCAGAACATATTTTTTGCGCTGTTGCTTTGATTTACTTGGGTGTTTTGGATCGTACGCTCGTTGCATAACCCAGCGCCTGTTCAGATCACAGACAGACGCCGTCACATTCTGCTGTAGAATTTCCTGAAGCCGTTTGGAATTCACTGGTCCGTCGTTGCCAGACATTCACACATGAATGCGGCCAAATCTCCACACGCTGCTACACTCCATTCTGCATGCTTGAAGAGTAATGTTTTCAACATTACTATAACCTTTCAGATAGACCGATACAGACTAGTTCATCTAATGCATGCAAACTTTACATGCTAATTAAAACAACATGTTTAAGCTGTTTGAGATCATTTTGCAAAATTTTAGTCCATACATTTGATATGGTTGTACTAATTATTAAACCATAACAATAAATAAATCTTTACTTCTTTATACCCTCAGAAGAAAATCACGTTAAACATAAAAAATAAAATACACAACCACACACTTGCATAGTGCAGTTATACAGTGTAAAACATTATACAATGCAAAACATTGATTGTTCGTTCTTTTATTGTGGAGATTCTTTCAGAAAATCATGTATTTTAATGAATCGCACTGTGATTGATTATTGATCTGTTGGTTATGATTGCTTGTTTGTATTCCAGGTTGTTGGAGCGACGGCTGCAAAGGCCTCTGTTGGCCAAATCCAGAACATTACCCAGCATCCCCCAGTCTCCTGCTGCCATCCGTGCGCAGCAATCTGAGAACGTTTGTGAACGACAACACCGCCCACGTGTTCCTTCCAGCCCCGGTGGTCTCGAAGCATGTACGCTGCCCCCTGCAGGTATTGCGTGTGTGTTTGTGTTTATTTATGTTTATTTGAACCGCACACCCATGTTATCAAAACATATTTTATTAGACTCTCGGTTTTGATGATTCTGCTGTGAACTACATGAAAAGATGTTCCGTAGGGTGACAACCCAAAAAAAACCTGAATCTCATGAAAACATGTCCAGCTCATATTTCACCTCGAAATCAAAAGGAGAAATTATATATTTATATTGCATGAAGGAAAATATTTGTTCAATATTTTTAACTTTTTAAGCAGTTTCGTTTTTAATAATTTTAATAATTCTTGTGTTGATTTTGTTTTAATTATAATCTGCATATTAAAAGTACACTATATAACATATGGCCCTCCAGTTATTAAAAAACAATAATGCATAGATTTTTCTAAGGAACTTTGTTTTGGTTGTGCTTGACTGCGGATGAATATGGTTTGTAGCACCGGTGTTTAGATGGAAAGGATCTCAAGCTGACTATAGCTGAAGACGTTATTGTAGTTTACACATTAATGGACAGTATTTCCTTGGTAATAAATTCCAGCGCAGCTCTAAAGCAACCAACAAAATGACCTTTCTCAATCGATAATGCTTTACAATGAACTCTGTTAGAGAGCCACATATGACAATTGATCTGTTCAATAAAATACCTTACTGAGTGATAAACACGTTTACAACATTTCTAATCTCTCTCCATCTCTGAAAAGCCAAGCCAATGTTGATTCTTGTTTTATTACGAACAATAGGTTTAAGCGGCTCAATGTTCAACCTTTCAACCTATGACACGCATGAAAGTAGTTGGAGCAACTTTTCTCTGTTTGCGGATATGACGAGACATGGGCGAGTGATGTATGTACGCATTTCCCATGAAAACTATACCCTCGGGTCTAAAATATAAACGCATATAATAGGCTTACCATAGTGAAACAGTGTAAGACAAGACAAAAACAAGTTTTGGGGGAGGGATTGATGATGTATTATTAACTCATTTAAATTAAAGTTTAAAGTTGCATAGTGTCCCTTTAAATATACTGTACAATTTAATTAATATTTTTTACATTACAACAATGGTTTTTGTTGTTTTTTCATTACAGTAATGAAATTTAATGAGCTAAAAACATCCTAAAAATGTTGCAGTGCAGAAACACGTATTTGTACAAATAATAGGCCCCATTTTCTTCATGCAAAATGTAATTTGGATTTTTTCTTTTGATTTTAGGATAAAATATGTGTTGTTAGACTCACCCTCATATTCTGAATATTTTTTATTTTTCAGCATTTGAACGAGCAAGTTGATTTGTTGAGCAAAAATAATAAATATGACTGAAAAAACACCAATTTGATAGAATTGGCAGTATCGTTGTGAATGGACGACGTTTCATTCGGTGGCTGGAACGAGAATCTTCCACACGGCACATTCCATTCACAACATGTGTGAGCTTTGCGCCATGTGCGATTGTTCAGCGCGTTCAGCCGTCTGCGCGCTCTCGATATTTACTTCTGCCTGCGCTGCTCAGCCAAATCCCCCCTTCGCTCTCTTTCTCACGCTTTTCTCCTCAATTCTCACAGCTGCGCTGCTCTTGTGTTAAGCTTCTGTGAAGGATTTTTTCACTGTCTCTCAAATGTAAAACCTAAAGTCTTTGGCTTCCTCCCCATTCTAGTTGCTTAGCAACTGCCGTCGCCAACAGCGGAGCGTCGTGGCTGTTTAACACACACATACACTCCGAATCCCAGCCGTCACCCTCAGTGTGTTTGACGTGCTCATTATGCTGGGATCATGCCAAATGAGGGCCGTAATGTCTCATAGCAACTCTGACCCAGATTTGACTGACTCAACTGTAATAAACATGAATAACTCTGTTCCAGCGGACTGACAGCTCCCTTATGTCCTCATCAGAGAGTCTGCAGATCTAGCCATGAGGCAGGGGCTGCCTGGGGATAACCACCAGCCAAATAAAGTTAAATCTGGCGTGTGTGATATTTCACTGATATGTGATCAGAATCGTACCCGTCTGTCTGTCCTCAGGCGAGATGTGGCGGCTGGAAGATGAGAACGAGAGGGACGTCGCTCCGGGAGCCGTTGACCTGCGTCCGCGCTCTCAGTCGCCGTTCTCACATTTCCGGCGCCGGGCGGCGTATCTGAGGAAGAGCATGTCTGCGGATGATCACCTGGGGGATTCAGAGTTTGAGTCCGCACAGCCGGAGGGGAGGAGCTTAGCCGATCCTAAAGTCAAACTGAAGAGGAAGTTTGTGAGTACTTGTGTCCAAACTTGCTTTATCCTAAACTGAGTTCACCCAAAAAATGCGTTCGGTCATTATTAACTCCGAACCTGTGTGTGTTTATTAATGGAACCATTTGTTTTTCTTTTTTCTTGGATTTTTATTCAAACTGGTGAAATGCATGCAAGAAGCTACATTTGAAATGAAATGTAAACGCAAATTAAAATGAGACTTAAATTATTTTAGGTCTGTTCCTCATGCGAAGCTACACTAGTGTTTTTGACAGAATTCTCTTCTGCTCAGCAAGGCTGCGTTTATTTTAAAAACACAGTAAAAATAGTAATATTGCAAAATATTATTACTGTTTTCTATGTGAATATATAGTAAAGTGTAATTTATTCCTGTGATCAAAGCTGAATTTTCAGCATCATTACTCCAGTCTTCAGTGTCACATGATCCTTCAGAAATCATTCTAATGTGATGATTTGCTGTGTGTATATATGTTTATAAACCCTTTTCTATATATATTACATATATTATACTTTTATTCAGCAAGGATGCATTAAATTGATCAAAAGTGGCATTAAAAGACATGTATAATGTTACAAAAGGTTTAACATGCTGTTCTTTTGAACTTTTTATTCATCAAAGAGTCCTAAAAAAAAGTAGCCCAGTTTCCACAAAAAAACACTATAATAGGGACAATTATTAATAATTGAGCACTAATAATAATAATTGAGCATCAAATCATCATATTAGAATGATTTCTGATGGATCATGTGACACTGAAGACTGGAGTAATGATGCTGAAAATTCAGCTTTGATCACAGGAATAAATTACACTTCAAAATATATTCACATAGAATACACATATTTTAAATTGTAATAACGTTTCACAATATTACTGTATTTTTGAGCAAATAAATACAGCCTTGGTGAGCAGAAGAGACTGGAAAAACAGAATTTTTTTAATTTTTCAAAACTTTTGACGGTAGTGTATGTAAAGTAAATGGACAGAATTTTAATTTTCATGTAATTGAAGTCATGCACACAGAAGGTTTTGTATGAATATTTAATGTGGTGTGTATAATAGCATGAAAGTCGAGCCCTCATTACCTGCCCGCATCGTGTAATAGAGGCTCAGGTGTTCGAATGCAACCTGGCTTGTGGAGAGGAGAACACAAAACCAAACTCTGTATGAGTGTCACTGTTTCACAGGATGGGCTCTGCTTTGCACCTAATGGGTCGTCTCTGTTTAGGGGTAAGACATCTATGTGCATGGTTGGTTGTCTTAACTTCTTTTTAAGTTATCGTCAGAACAACTAGACCTGCAGAACTTGGCAGTTTTAGGGATAAGAAATGTTTCATAGCAATATTTTGATTGCAGCCCTTCAAGAAGTCAAATGATAAATAAATAACTAAGCTATATTGCACAAGACCATCTTAGTCCTCACAAAAAATGGAAGGCTTTGTATAAAATAACAGGAATGTTGCTCACAGAAGGCAATTTGAAGTCAGACAGTAATTGCTTTGAAATTTATTGTTGAATCAGTGAATTTCTTATAAAAGCACTTTAATGTTTTTAGCGGCGGGGCTTTAAATGGGGTGAATTTAACGATTTAGCTTCTCTGAGATGGTCAGACTGTCTGAAACTTGTGTATCTAAATTTTCACCCATTTTTAAAGGGTTAGTTCACCCTAAAATGAAGATTAAGTCATCATTTTACTCAACCCGCTGTTGTTTTTATGCATCAAGCTTTAAAAAAAGACACAAAATGATCCACACATGAGCTAATAGAGTGTCCTGACTCGAGCACAGAAGACCAACGGCCAAGGTCAGGGTTTTTGTTAATTAATGCATTAAATTTCGGTTAGTTTTCCACCAAACCATATCATATACCATATCATATATATCATATAACACTTGGAATATACGGCACGTGTCGCATGGGATCATTCTGTGATATTTTGCATCTTTTCTTAAAGCTTGATGCCTGTCGCTATTCACTGCCATTATATGAACGAGTGTGAGCGGGACTTTTTTTCCTTCTTTTTTCCATTTTTCCTTTTTGTGGTCCGAAAAAGAAAGAATGGAATCAGAACAACACAAGGGTGAGTAAATGATGATTTAATTCTTATTTTAGGGTGAACTATCCTTTTAACACAGCTACTTTAAATATTAGAATTAAAACACTAAGAATAAATCTATATGAACTCACTAGTCAACCTCAAGTCAGTTATCAAGTTGTCTATCATCTCATACCCATTTATGTGTATTTTATAAGCTCTTTTCCTCCCGAATCGTTCATTTTCAGTGTAGGAGTGTCATGGTACAGTAAGCAGATTATTTCGCTTTTGTAATGTGGATTTTTTTCTAAAGAAGCAAGTATACTGTACGGTTTAATAATTTCCACTATGCTGACACATTCAGAAATCGTTCCAGGGTTGCAGAATGCTTTATTTTCAGAGAGCTTAGTTGTAACAATTTTGTACAAATAAACAGTGCTTTGGCAGTCTGCCGACAACTGCCAGCTTAAAGAGGTTTGTTGGAGAAAATGGCTGGAAAAGCTTTTTGCTGCATTAGCTTGCTGTTTGAATGGTTACAGATGATTGTGTGGACTTCTAGTGAACTTTACGTCCTTGATCTGTGTGTAAGAACTGTGTGGAGAGAAATGACTGCAGCAGCTCCATCAGGAGGATGTTTGAATAATTCATTATGGATATTAATGGCAAGTGTTTGTCATATATTAATCAAATATTTGAATGCATGATGATGCATTGAGGCTGGATTGATTATGTGCTCCGAAGTTGTGTTTGCATGGGGACTAGAAAATCACAGGAATTATTATTTTTAATGGTCATGCTAGAGCTCTTTAAAGTCTCTAAAGTCTGTCTGTCAATGTTTTTATCGTTCATTAGCTGGAAAAAATATTTTTATGAAGTAATTCCAACGGTATTGTTTCTCTGTGCTGTACTCTCTGCTAGTCTTTTATATATAGAATAAATATAATTCTAAATATAAATTGAATTATATTTATATAAACTATTTATATAAATAGAATATTTAGATTTTTTAGAGCTATGACTTTATCGTTGTAGTTATCGTCCTTGGTGTGAATGGGCCTTAAGACTAAAGAAAATGTATTTTGTGTGAATCTCACAAATAATGTCCAAGTCACATTTCACCAAGAAAAAATAAAATAAAATGTAAACCTAAAAATATGTTTAGTATAAAGACAGTGTTATTTTAGTTGCTTTATTTACCAGAAATTATTTTTATTTATTTTATAAGTTTCAGTTAACTATAACAGAACTGCATCAAGGAAATAAACTTTATAATTATTTATTTATTTCCCATTATTTCCATTATAGTTAAAAAAAAAAACATTTTTTCACAAATTCTCATCACTATAATATGGTTTTACTGACTTTAATTATGATTTTTGTCTCTTTTTTTGGAACTCCCATTAAGATATAACATTACAACAAATACTAACATGATGCATAAATAAATACTTTACTGTAATGCAAACTAAATAATATCTTATTCAAATCATAATGACAATTTTTGGAGAAAGTGTGCGTTTTCTATAAGAAAAATATAATTTCTTTGTGTTGATATTTTCTATGAAAGGGTTTATCATAGTAATAATGAAACCGAAAAAACATCCTTAAATAAACATCCTAATGAATCCTAATGTAAGATATGTTTTTGTATTTATAATATTGAAATAATTCCGAGAACAGCAATTCCCAGAGGAATGTTTGTATTTGCGTTTTATATGTAATTTTATGTCTGCAGTGTAGTTCTGCGAGCGGAGCTCTAGATGGCAGTGCTGAATAGGCATCTGTGTCTCTTAATGCTGAAATGATCATCAAAACCCTTCATTAAGAGCATGAACACTTAAACGTTTCCAGAAATGACAAATGTACAGAAGACAAGCATCACTAATAGGAAAGGAAAGAAAAATCTAGAAGAAATTGCAACGTTTAAAGTGTCATCTCTTTTGTATGTGCTGTTTTGTTGAAATGCACACACACACAGATGCACTAGCCCACACATACACACACACACACACACACACACACACTCGAGAGGCGAAAGGCTGGACATTTTTTCCTCGCAGCAGTGGTTGCTGTTGGTTACGTGGTGAAACGGCGGCCATTAAGGGTCATTATGTATTTAGTTGTGGGGCGTCGCTCCCAAACTCATCCTCACACTCTTCCCTCTGAAGTTTTTCCTTCATTTCTTTTCTGTTTTGTTCTGTCTGCGTTTTATCCATCATGTCTTCCTAACAGAAAGCTTGTTACTAATAAAGCAGTTTAGTTGACGCACTTAGTTAACTCGATAGATTAAGCTCTGGTAAAGTGTTGCAGACTCTCCATTGAAAATATGTTTGTATTAGTCAAAAGATGAATGAAATGCATCCTGACGCATGGTTGGCTGAATGTTTATGCATGTGTGAATGTGAATAAATTATTTGAATTGGATAAACAGAACCATCCCTTAGTCTTTATCGAATCAATTCATTCTCGTGAGAACTTGCGATTGGAATAAAAGCTAAAATCAACAAACATGTTTTTTTTTTTTCAGTAAACATCAACCAGGCGGAACCTGATTCACACAAATTTTTTTGTTTTTAGCAGAAATAAAAGATGAAAAAGCATATAAGGAGTTTCTGAGAATAGTATTTGTGATGTTTTTGAGAGGGGGATGGGATCGACACAAACACACAGAAAGAGAGAGATGCTCTCAGGGATCGAGTTAAAAATATGAGAAATCCAAATGTTTACTTTTTCGGATATTGATTCAATTCAACTTCATGTAGTTCACTGTGTGCGACAGATTGTAAACAACTACTTAGCAACATTGTTGCAGTTTTTGTTTGGCAAGCAACACTTACATTTTCTTCAGAAAATGTACACAATCTATTATTGTGTCGAATCAGTTATGGAGAATAAAACACGTGTTTCTGTCCGAATATGAATTTGTACCCTACCCTCTGAAAAAACCCTTTGAAACAAATTTCACTTCGAAATTGCTAGTAAGTTTCACAAATAATTACAAAGAATATGCAACTCATTGAACTAAGCATAACATTTTGAAGTACAAAGCCTGAAATGGTAAAATGCACTCCAATAATCTTCAAAAAATCATTTTTTACAGTGTAGGCAACTAAATTGTCTGTGAATTATATTCCATTCGTCTCTGTTCTGATTGCGTATTAATCAATTAGAGATGTATGATTGTTAATTACGAGCTGTCTTCTTTCTGTATGCACACAGAAAGCATAATAAGGGCTTGACAAATTGCACTTTATGGATTTATTTCACCCACAAATCATTTATTCACCCTCATTTGTTCCAAACCTGTTTGATTTTCTTTCTTCTTTAATACACAAAGATGTGTGCTGGTCGCTCTTCTGCACGTAAACTTCAGAAAGAAAATCCTCATAAAAGGAGTTTATTTGACTCTTGCACTGGATTTCAAGTCTCCTGAAGTCTGATAGCTTTATGTGAGGAACAGACTGAAATGTAAGTTGTTATTCACTGATAATCTTGACGTATACCCTAACTCTCCTAGACACAATCATAAGTTCATTAGAGAAGCAGCAATGTGCAGTTCTTAATGAATCATTCTTTTGAGTGGGATCTTTTCAATGACTTGAAGTAGTCCATTACTTATTACCATAATTACATTTTGTAGTTGCAATAAATTAGCAATGTGCAATTCTTGAGTGAATCACTCTTTTAAGCCCCTTTCACACAGTGTGTTGATCCCGGGAAATTGCCGTAAAATTGCTAGAGTGCCTTCTGTGTGAACGCAAACATGTCCCTGGATTGATGCCGGGATCGATGCCCGGGATCGGGACCTAGTAACATTACCGGGATCAGTCCCGGAACGCGCCCTGTGTTAACAAAAGGCAAACTCGGCAAACCCAGTGGTGCTACTGGGGAGTATGGACTCGTCTTCATGTAGAAATGACAAAGAGTTATCAGCAGAACTAACATCTGACAGGAGTTATCACATCCTGACATCACGTGTCTTTACGGGATGTGTGTGAACGCACTCACAGATTTCCGGAATGAAGTGTGAATGAACCAAAATCAAACAACCCCTGGACACATTATCCGTGTATTTTCCAGAATCTCTGTGTGAAAGGGGCTTTAGAGTCAGATTTTTTTTAAATGAATTAGTTGATCACTGATCTGACTGATCCCGTTCTACTCACTGTCTTTATTCAGTCACAGCAGTTATTATCTGTGAATAGTGACTTAAATTATGGTTTTCGCTTCATGCAAAGTGTCCTTTTTTGAAGCTTGAAAGCTTCGGTCTCCACTCATTGTGATTGTATGGAAAACAGCAACCAGCGCAGCCTTTGGAATTCCTCCTTTTGTTTGGAACGGCTTTGGAATGACATGAAGGGGAGAAAATAATGACATAATTTTAATTCTGAGAACTGTTTCTTTAATCCTGGGTTGTCATTTTATGAAATCCTGCAGTGAAAAAGTCTCCTGGAGTGTGATGTTTTTTATTTGAGTTGTGAAGCAGCAGAATCGTGTCTTGGTAACCTGCTCTTGTAGCGGTGTGTTGACGTATGGCTGTATACATTTACTGCGGTCACAGTGAGCTGCTCTATTCATCAGTGTTAAATAATAACGCTGCACTTACTGACCCACACTGATTGATTTTATTGCTCTTAGGTTGAGCTAGTGTACTTGCGGTAGAGTGTTTGGGGTTTGTTGTGCGCAGGTGGACGGCTGTTAAGATGGACAGATTCAACTGCTGTATTTCTGCTGTCAAAAAAATGATTCCAGGTTAAGTTTTGCTTTGAAAGCATGCAGTCCTTTTTTACATACTTGACGTGTGTTCTTGAGTTACTGTGGCAGTCACGGACCTCATTACTCAAGCTTTTTTTCAAATGTCTGCGTCATTAAACCAGATTTTGTTATTATTCAGAAAGCTAGCTATAAACATGTTGACTTGAACTAACTTTATAGCCAGATTCCATCCAGTAGTAGACCTGAAAGTGAAAACTTACCTTAGAAGGAAGTATTTTAAAGCTAATGCGCGCTATAGCACCCCTTGTGGCAACGCCGAGAATGCAGTGCATACTTACGTTGTTATAAATGGACACACACTGTAATGATGTTTTTCTTCTGTAATTAAAGGTTTAGTTCACCCAAAAATGAAAATTCTGTCATCATTACTCGCCCTTATGTCATTCCAAACCCATAAGAATTTCTTTCATGTTCAGAACTCAAATGAAGATATTTTTTTATAAAATCTGAACTATTTCTGTCCCTCCATTGACAGCTAGGCAACTACCACTTTGACGCTTCAAAAGGTTCATAAAGAGATCGTAAAACTAATCCATATGAATCAAGTGGTGTCGTAAATATTTTCTGAAGTGACACGATTGCTTTATATGATGAACAGATTTAATTTAGGCTTTTATTCATGTATAAACATTGATCAGCGAACATAAACAGAAGCTCAACTGAACCTGCTTGGTGAGAACAAACTTCATTGTAGAAAGTCAAACGTGCTGCGTAACACGAGAATAAACCTCATTGGTTCTCGCTGAAGCTCAAACGTGCTGCGTAACACGAGAATGAACCTCATTGGTTCTTGCTGAAGCCCAAATGTGCTGCGTAACACAAGAATGAACCTCATTGGTTCTTGCTGAAGCTCAAACGTGCTGCGTAACGCGAGAATGAACCTCATTGGTTCTCACTGAAGCTCAAACGTGCTGCGTAACGCGAGAATGAACCTCATTGGTTCTTACTGAAGCTCAAACGTGCTGCGTAACACGAGAATGAACCTCATTGGTTCTTGCAGAAGCTCAAACGCGCTGCGTAACGCGAGAATGAACCTCATTGGTTCTCACTGAAGCTCAAACGTGCTGCGTAATGCGAGAATGAACCTCATTGGTTCTCGCTGAAGCTCAAACGTGCTGCGTAACATGAGAATGAACCTCATTGGTTCTTGCTGAAGCTCAAACGTGTTGCGTAACGCGAGAATGAACCTCATTGGTTCTTACTGAAGCTCAAACGTGCTGCGTAACACGAGAATGAACCTCATTGGTTCTTGCAGAAGCTCAAACGTGTTGCGTAACACGAGAATGAACCTCGTTGGTTCTCGCTGAAGCTCAAACGTGCTGCGTAACATGAGAATGAACCTCATTGGTTCTCACTGAAGCTCAAACGTGCTGCGTAACGCGAGAATGAACCTCATTGGTTCTTGCTGAAGCTCAAACGTGCTGCGTAACGCGAGAATGAACCTCATTGGTTCTTGCTGAAGCTCAAACGTGCTGCGTAACGCGAGAATGAACCTCATTGGTTCATGCTGAAGCTCAAACGTGCTGCGTAACACGAGAATGAACCTCATTGGTTCTCGCTGAAGCTCAAACGTGTTGCGTAACACGAGAATGAACCTCATTGGTTCTCGCTGAAGCTCAAACGTGTTGCGTAACACGAGAATGAACCTCATTGGTTCTTGCTGAAGCTCAAACGTGCTGCGTAACACGAGAATGAACCTCATTGGTTCTCGCTGAAGCTCAAACGTGCTGCGTAACACGAGAATGAACCTCATTGGTTCGTGCTGAAGCTCAAACGTGCTGCGTAACGCGAGAATGAACCTCATTGGTTCTTACTGAAGCTCAAACGTGCTGCGTAACGCGAGAATGAACCTCATTGGTTCTTGCAGAAGCTCAAACGTGCTGCGTAACGCGAGAATGAACCTCATTGGTTCTCGCTGAAGCTCAAACGTGCTGCGTAACGCGAGAATGAACCTCATTGGTTCTTACTGAAGCTCAAACGTGCTGCGTAACGCGAGAATGAACCTCATTGGTTCTTGCAGAAGCTCAAACGTGCTGCATAACACGAGAATGAACCTCATTGGTTCTTACTGAAGCTCAAACGTGCTGCGTAACACGAGAATGAACCTCAATGGTTCTTACTGAAGCTCAAACGTGCTGCGTAACGCGAGAATGAACCTCATTGGTTCTTGCAGAAGCTCAAACGTGCTGCGTAACGCGAGAATGAACCTCATTGGTTCTCGCTGAAGCTCAAACGTGCTGCGTAACGCGAGAATGAACCTCATTGGTTCTTAATGAAGCTCAAACGTGCTGCGTAACGCGAGAATGAACCTCATTGGTTCTTGCAGAAGCTCAAACGTGCTGCATAACACGAGAATGAACCTCATTGGTTCTTACTGAAGCTCAAACGTGCTGCGTAACACGAGAATGAACCTCATTGGTTCTTACTGAAGCTCAAACGTGCTGCGTAACGCGAGAATGAACCTCATTGGTTCTCACGGAAGCTCAAACGTGCTGCGTAACACGAGAATGAACCTTATTGGTTCTCACTGAAGCTCAAACGTGTTGCGTAACGCGAGAATGAACCTCATTGGTTCTTGATGAAGCTCAAACGTGTTGCGTAACGCGAGAATTAACCTCATTGGTTCTCGCTGAAGCTCAAACGTGTTGCGTAACACGAGAATGAACCTCATTGGTTCTCGCTGAAGCTCAAACGTGTTGCGTAACGCGAGAATGAACCTCATTGGTTCTCGCTGAAGCTCAAACGTGCTGCGTAACACGAGAATGAACCTCATTGGTTCCTGCAGAAGCTCAAACGTGCTGCGTAACACGAGAATGAACCTCATTGGTTCCTGCAGAAGCTCAAACGTGCTGCGTAACGCGAGAATGAACCTCATTGGTTCTCGCTGAAGCTCAAACGTGCTGCGTAACGCGAGAATGAACCTCATTGGTTCTTGCTGAAGCTCAAACGTGCTGCGTAACGCGAGAATGAACCTCATTGGTTCTTACTGAAGCTCAAACGTGCTGCGTAACGCGAGAATGAACCTCATTGGTTCTTACTGAAGCTCAAACGTGCTGCGTAACGCGAGAATGAACCTCATTGGTTCTTGCTGAAGCTCAAACGTGCTGCGTAACGCGAGAATGAACCTCATTGGTTCTTACTGAAGCTCAAACGTGCTGCGTAACACGAGAATGAACCTCATTGGTTCTTACTGAAGCTCAAACGTGCTGCGTAACACGAGAATAAACCTCATTGGTTCTCACTGAAGCTCAAACGTGCTGCGTAACAAGAGAATGAACCTCATTGGTTCTTGATGAAGCTCAAACGTGCTGCGTAACGCGAGAATGAACCTCATTGGTTCTTACTGAAGCTCAAACGTGTTGCGTAACACGAGAATGAACCTCATTGGTTCTTACTGAAGCTCAAACGTGTTGCGTAACGTGAGAATGAACCTCATTGGTTCTCACGGAAGCTCAAACGTGCTGCGTAACGCGAGAATGAACCTCATTGGTTCTTACTGAAGCTCAAACGTGCTGCGTAACAAGAGAATGAACCTCATTGGTTCTTGATGAAGCTCAAACGTGCTGCGTAACGCGAGAATGAACCTCATTGGTTCTTGCTGAAGCTCAAACGTGCTGCGTAACACGAGAATGAACCTCATTGGTTCTTACTGAAGCTCAAACGTGTTGCGTAACGTGAGAATGAACCTCATTGGTTCTTGCTGAAGCTCAAACGTGCTGCGTAACGCGAGAATGAACCTCATTGGTTCTTGCTGAAGCTCAAACGTGTTGCGTAACACGAGAATGAACCTCATTGGTTCTTGCTGAAGCTCAAACGTGCTGCGTAACGTGAGAATGAACCTCATTGGTTCTCACACGTCAAGCAAGCATGCTTGAGAGCTTCTGTTTACCATATCCGATGTATGAGTTGTTGAATGTTTATATGTGAATAAAAGACTTAATTGGTTCAGTGTAAAAAGCGATCGTGTCTCTTCAGAAAATTTGGATTAAACCTCTCGATTCATATGGATTAGTTTTACGATCTCTTAATTAACTTTTTGAAGCGTCAAAGTGGTAGTTGTGTAACTGTCAATGGAGGGACAGAAATCACTCAGATTTAATCAAAAAGATCTTCATCTGTGTTCTGAAGATGAACAATAGTCTTGCGGGTTTGGAACGACATAAGGGCGAGTAATTAATGACAGAATTTTCATTTTTGGTGAACTAAACCTTTAAGACTGAAGCTTTTGTACTTTTCGTAAACCTATTTATTTAATTTACAACATTATATTTTGTGTAATATTACAGAAAATCACTGTGGCGCGGTAGTGACTGTAAATTTTACATCTTTCTCTTTTCTGAATTGCGTAATCGATATCTTTCCCTCTCTTTTGGAAAGTCAGAAAACGCAACTGGGAATAGTGGGAATGCAATGGCAATAGAATTTGCTGTGTACCTCTAAACATGTTTCCCTTTGCTTTAGTTCACGTCCATGTTCCAAACATGACTTTGTGTGGAGAAGTAAGTGTTCACTGCAAGTGAGAAGTGAAGAAGTGTTTATTGCATTCTGGCACAATTCTGAACTCAACAACACATGAAAGTGAGCTTTCGTAGTTAGAAGCATCTGTGTTCTTTCATAGAATTTTGGGCCTCATAAAATCACTTGACGAGTAAATTTTTTTTGTTTCTTGTGTTGTTTTGTGATTGATTGTTTAGCGTCCCGCAACATTAACGTGTTCAGTGCAAATGCACCAGATTAAGCGCAGTGTAAATCGCCAACTATCATTGAAAATGAATGACTTCTGGATGCTTTATCGCTCCAAATGTCTTTGGGTGTGAACGCCCCTGTAAGGTGGACTGATTCAGTGGATTTATTGCGGCTTGTTTACAGTTGTTTTGCTTTTGCCTTCATGGTCTGCAGCCTTCTGTCAGAGACTCCATTTTGTTTTTAATAAACTGACACTTATTGGTTGTTCAATGTGAAGGGTGTATAAATATATACGTGTATGTGTGTGTGTGAGTGTGTGTGGACTGGCTGTCTCCCAGCAGTACACCCAGAGAATGCAGCCCTTCATATGCTTACAAATAGTCCTTGGAAATCCTACTTACACAGAGCGCTACTACAAGAAGAGGAGTGTGTGTATGTGCATGCATGTGTGTGTTTATAAATATGTGTCTGTGTCTCTGAATCTGTCTACTCCATCACGCATACACACACACACACACACTACATGCTCTGTGCCATGCACATTTCAGACCAGCATGTTTTGTAACCGTGAGGACTCTTGGATTGGCTTTAGCTCCATTTGCAGACTGATGCTTTGAATGTTTAAACTGGAAATAAAACGCATTGATGCAGCCAGTCAGCATAAACACAACCCAAAATACAAATCCAGAGGATTGTGTCATTAGTCTACTTTGTGATTCCTCCAAGTCTTGCAAAAGAAGACAGAGATGATTTAATAACTTTAAAGTAGCAAAAACGTTACAGCGTTAGAAAAAGCGCTAGTTTGATTCAGTTCTGTGAATCAGTTCAAACTGTCCATTTCAATGATCTGATTCAAAACTTTGATTCAAGATTAATTTGTGTCTTGTAGCACATTTTTATAAAAAAATATTCTAGTGTGTGTGTTTATTTATATATATTCATATAAAAAATTTGTTTTTTGAAGTAGATTTTTTACTTTTATTACTATATGATTGCATACAGTATTTTAATATTTTTGTGTTCATTCATTTAAACTGTATTTTTTCCCATGGTTTTTTTTCTTCAAACATTTTAAATCTGTTTTGAATTTGGTTGGTTGAAATTATGATTTCCCATGAAATATTTTTAAAATGGTGTTTTTATTGTTATTACTTTTATTGTTTGTTTTTTAGTGCAAAAACATCTTGATATAATGAATATCTAAACTAGGCTAAAAGCTTTATTATTCTACATCACTCAGACATACTGAGATAGCGAAAGCAGGTTATATATATATATATATATATATTATTACTTTTATGGTTTGTTTTTTAGTGCAAAAACATCTTGATATAATGAATATCTAAACTAGGCTAAAAGATTTATTATTCTACATCACTCAGAGAGAGCAGGTTATATATATATATTTATATATTTTTTTATATATATATATATATATATATATATATATATATATATATATATATTTTATATATACTTTTTAAAAAATATATATATTTTTTCATTTTAAATATGGTTTATTGAAATTATGGTTCCTCTGAAGGAAGAGTTTTTATTAATATTTTTGTGCAAAAATGTAAATTTGGCTATGTAATGAATATTTGAACAAGGCTTAAAAATATTGAAATATTTTATCTACATCCTTCAGTCTTACTTATTGTCATATTAAATATCAACGATCTACTTCCTCTTACAGCTCCAGGGTGGCATTATAATTGGGGCGTATCATAGACTATTCGTTTTTATTTCTGTCTTTCAGACTTATTCTTCCCGCTTTCGTGGGTTCAACATCACTGAAGATGTTTTTTAGGGCTTTCTCATTCCTGTCACGTTCCCAGGCGAGTGTGAAGGAACTTTGACACCATCAGAGACGCAGACGCTCTTCAAAGATCTTCCAGAGAGAAAAGAGATAACAGAGACTATCTGAGCTTTTGTGTTAGAAAGACGGACATTAACTGGGCAAAACAGAGGCTTTTCAAAGGACTTGCTCTTACAGCTGTCATGTATTTATTCATAAGTTTCAGTACGAAGGCTATTTGGAACTTTATTTTGGCTTCAGGTTGTCAAGCTTGCGTCCATCTGATTCAATTTAATGAAGGAGTCAAATCCGACATTTGAAAGCTATAGCTAGTTAGGCACACAAAGCAGCCTCGGTTTCAAAGATAAATCATTGTAATGTGATCCAGCAAGCTTTACACTCATATCTTTTATTTGTGTATTAAACAAAGATGGATTTCTGACTTGTAAAAGTGCCAACCTCACAAAAATATAAACAGCCAAAAACAACCCAGTCTATTTAAAGATGATGTTAACATGGGCACATACATCTCATCTCAGGGTTTGTCTTTTTTTCATCTTCCGTCTTTTGGACCGTTGTCATGACAACACCAGTTATTCAATAACTGGAATGTTAAATATCAGACTGTATGTGTGCACATGTGTAATTGTGTGCACGCTCATATGAGCTGTTTGCCTTTGAGCGTTTGCAAATATAATGCAGATGCGAGTAATTATATCATTCTATTGAACTGAGTTAAATCTTTTATATTGGGAATCATTTGTTATGTCACACTGAAAGTTCTGTCACATGGAAAAACATGCTTTACTGGTTACCAAATGTCAGTTTCATGTTGATTTCTAATTATACTCGCATTGCAATTAATACATAATTGTGTTTACTGCTTTGTATTGATGTGAGAATATCAGGAAATACCAGGGCTGTTTTCTAAATTAAAGCGTAAACCTGGGTTGTAATGTTATCAGTTCTCAGCAGGCTTAGCAACTCTTTTCATAAAATCATTTTGAAATTATATTATATTGTAAATCATCATCTTTTGTTTTGTTGGCCGCAATGCAAAGGATTAAAAACTAGCCGACCATAAATTACTTTTAGAAAAAAAAAAATTAGTGACTAAACGTTTAATTGAGTAAACTTTTAGACCAAGCAGAAGTTGTTCCAGCACTATTTTAAGAGAAATCTTGCTAAAGTGCCAGAGTGATTGTTGTTATACGTATGAATCATTGATATTGAATCATTGGGCTTAGAACCTTTTTTTAGTTGGACAGAAAATATGCTGCATATTTTTCCTCTTTGTCACTTTCTTCCTGACGACAGAAGCTGATATGTCTGAGATGGACAGAGAGAGGCTGAACTGGACCATGTTCTAATGTCATGCATGTCTTTGACACTGATAACACACACACACACACACACACACACACACACACACACACACACACACACACACACACACACACACACACACACACACACACACACACACACACACACACACACACACACACACACACACACACACGGTGTCCATGAATCACTCACTACAGCAGACAGACAAGCATTAGAAAGCAGACAGCTCTCAGCACTGTCTGAGACACAGGTGTGTATGTGTGTGTGTGTGTGTGATGTTCTTTCGACAATAGATTGATAAGTTAGAATTATCTGTGTGTATTTATTTAACCGTTATTTGCATATGAACTAAATTTATAATAACAATCAGTTTCTAACATTCAGTTCATCATTCATTCTCAATGGAGAGCTAAAACTGGATTTTTGAATCCGAGTTGAGCTTTGGATATGTTGAAATCAGTGTCAGAAACATTTTTCCTTAAAAAATTTACTTAAATAAAAATATGTATTTATTTATTATGGAATAGGGACATTTTTACAACTTTTTGTAAATTTTTTCCATATGATTTCCCATGTTTCTATGTTTTAAAAACAGTGTCAGAAACATATTAAATTAAATGTATTTATTTATTTATTATGGAATTAGGCCATTAAAAAATATATTTTTTTCCCCTGTTTTCCAATGTTTCTGTGTTTGAGCGCAGTGTCAGAAACTCTTTCTTAAATTTACATTTATTTATTTATAGAAATTACTTTTTGATATTCTTTTTCCTTTCCAAACCCACTCTAGTCAAGTATGCAATATAATGTATTGAAATATATCAGATGCTACTGTATAACAGGTAAAGAAAACAAGAATTCAGTTTGATGGCACTTTTTCCCCCTACTTTAAATAATAACTGGGTCTTTTTGACACTTCTGGAGACATCCACCAAACTCTGGCTAACTCATCTAGGCCACCATCTGATCGATTATCATGCATGTCATTTTTAAACTTTAATGTAAATGTAAAGATATTGTACAAGTCAGTGTGTATGTCTCAACATGTGCGTATGAGTGTGTGAATCTGTGTATGAATGTGTGTGTACGCTCTTGGCATAATCCTGTTCAGGAAACAGGTATTCTGGGCTGCTGGCTTCTATTTATTCACACAGACACTCAAAGGCCGCCGTAAGCCTCCATTAAGACAGGAATGGAATGTATTGAGACCTGTCTACACACACACACACACACACACACACACACACACACACACACACACACGGACATGCGCTTGCAAATTTCCATGGAGCAGGTCCCTGCATTGGCGTAGGCGAAAGCTTCTCTGCTGCTACTTTTAGAGCGCTTCAGTATTCCAGTATAAAAACACATTAGCATGGACTACACTGATGCAGGAGAGTAACACACACACACACACACACACACACACACACACACATGCGCACATTGACAGGACCATCACACAGTATTGAACACAGAACATGCATGTGAGCGTACAGTCCCTTTTTAAGACACCAGAACATACTATTTATCTGTTATCTCAAACACACACATACACGCACACACACACGCAAACACACACAGGTGTGTGTCCATTCATAGATCGGGCTCTTGCTATCTCAAATCCCCCAGATTCCAGGGTCTGATCCGGGTCTCAGCGGGACATTAAAGTTTTTTCCGTTCTGGAATTTTGGGAAAATTGTGTTCATGTTCTGCAGCGATAGCGTCAGCGTTCCGAGCGCTCTGATTGGCTGTCGTCCTCTCTCTCTGTTCTGAGAGTGATAGAGGGATGTAGAGCGAGTGGAAAGTTAGCAGCAGCGAGATGAAAGGACGCTAAAGCCGGGATGGAGGGGTTGACAGAGAGCTGCAGAGAACGAGTGAAAGAGAGAGGGCTGATATCTCTTTATCCCTGGCGTCTGGCGCACGGCTCTTTGTTCTGGACGCTTGTCTCTCTCTGTGTGTGTGTGTGTGTGTGTGTGTGTGTGTGTGTGTGTGAGGAATGGCTCAATGGCACCACACCCCGAGATGATAAATAATATTCTGTAAATAATATAATATAAATCTCTAGTCAAATGAAATTCAAACATGAAATGAGAATTAAACAGTTAACCACATGGTCCCTTTTTAAATTTGACATTAACTCGCATTTTATGTGATTAGATTGTATTGACAGCATTATTAAATATGTTTAATGCCATTAAATTAACACAATTAATAGAAAATGTAAGCTTGTCGGTTTGACTAAAAGCATTAATATTTAGATGAATATTTACATGTATTCAAGCTTTCTATAGCAATTTATAAAATCTTTGAATGTTTATGCACAAAAAAAAGTGACTGCTGATGTTTTTCAAATATAATCCCCAATATTTAAATTTTAATAAAATTGTGTACATGATATGCAGATTAGTTAATCAAATGAAACACTGTTAATAACAATTCAAATATACTGTACATTTGGCACTGACATGAATTTTATGTGATTTTTATAGGTCATATTTGACCACATTTCACAAATGCATTTATTTATTTAAAATTATTTATTATATTTGAAGGCAATTAATGCATTTAGTTAATTTGACTAACTGCATTAATATTTTGATGTAAATTTCCAATAGAAATTCATAAAATAAAATGGATAACAAAAAGCAACAGGTAAATATAGTCCATTATAATCCATAATATTTCATTTTTAACTAAGATATTTAAACGAGATGCTGATGAATTGGTCAAATTAAACACAATTAGTTGCATATATGAATGGCATTTTATTGAACTGCACATTTTATTGAACTGCACATTAATGTTTTTGCATTATTAAATATTGATTTAACACAACTAATGAATTTAGTTAATTTGATAAATGCATTAATATTTAGATGCATTAATACTTAGATTAAAGCTTCCTATAGCAATTTATTAAATAAACCAGCTCTAATTTATGTCTGATGTGCAGCTCAAAATAAACCAGGAAAGTAAACATGATGTTTTGATTTAAATGTGTTTCCATGTTTCTCTGGCACACACAAATAACACTGATCTGTTGATCTCTGCATCAGCATTATGTGAGAACATTAAATAATTTGGATGTAATTGAATTAATTTAGTGTGATTTGATCTCATTTACGAGTGTGTGTGTTTGCAGTGCTGTCATGGTTACGGGTCTGGGCTTGCAGCCCAAAGGTCACGGATTGAACCCTGGCGTGGGTTCGATCCATGAACCGGAGATTTACAGAGATCCTGTATCTATTGTGCTGTTGAGCGGTGCACTTAACCCCGAGCTGCCCCGTCTGTGCCGTGATGCTGCTGGATGAAAGCATCTGCTAAATGACTAGCGCCGGTAGTAAGATGCTTATGCTTACCACGAATACGCGATGGTCGGGATGCCAGGAGGATGCGCTCATCATCGTAGGATGCATTTTCCCCTGGTGTGCTGTAATAAATATTTGTGTGTGTGTGTGTGTTTTGGGGCAGATCGCTGTTTGATGGATGCAGGAATGTGCCGTAGTAATGTGCAGTTGTTCTTGTAAGGCCAATCCGATGTTCTCCATGAATGACAGTCTAGCTGTTGGCACACGTTTTAGGAATTGTGGAGGAGAACGAATCAGAAGTACAGGTGAAACGGTTATGTCATTCAGAGTTAAGCACCTGCTATGCAAGTATTTTGTTGCACTGTTGACTGATGACGGTTGTCTTAAGGCGAACTCACACTGCACCAACAGACATAGACCAACACCAGATTACAGTACGTCACTTCTCAGACGTCCCATGACCCGTCAAATGGCTTTTCAACATGTTCAATCAGCGCAAACAAGCGCCGACCAATGGCAACACACGCTGGTAGGGGTGGACAAAACCAGACGAAGTGTGTGTCGGCGATGTGTGAATCGGCCTTTAGAGTTATAGGGCCCTATCTTGCACCCAGCGCAATTGACTTTGTACAGCGACGCATGGATCATTCCTATTTTGCACCCGCGCAAAGCGCGCTTTTCCCTCCACAGAAGCACGTCGCTAAACTATGGAATGAACTTGCGCTCCCTGGGCTGTTCAGCGCAAGAAAGGAGGCGTGTTCCGGCGCAAACGTTCCTTCGTGCTATTTTTCAGGTTTAGAAAACAATTGCGCCACTAACCAGGAAAAAATAGTTTAAAGTCAGTGGCGCGTTGCGCATGTTATTCATATGCTATTTTAAGGGCGCATACTTGGCCATAATCAATGTAGCGTGTGCACAACGCACATACACTTTGATTCTCTCATCTACACAGAAGCAGCAGTTTTCATTTTTTGCAAATCATACATTATTACGATAGATATATATATAGATATATAGAAAGATAGATAGATAGATAGATAGATAGATAGATAGATAGATAGATAGATAGATAGATAGACAGACAGATAGATAGATAGATAGATAGATAGATAGATAGATAGATAGATAGATAGATAGATAGATGGTTGGGTGGGTTTCTCCATCCCCAACGTCCCTGACGAGAGCGTTGCTCTCCTTGGCTGTGAATCGCTCCTGGTGCGCGCCTGGCAAATCCGCCGTTACAATAGGAATCCGCCATGGAACAAGCGCGCCTGCTCTTAAAGGGAATGTGAGATGACGCTCTGATTGGTTTATTTCACGTTACGCTCAAACCACACCTATGAGTAATGAAGCTCTTTAGACCAACCCATTTTAGATTTGCGCCTGGCGCAAGAGTCATTTATCCCGCCGGGAAAATAGCAACAGCGCCAAGACCCGCCCACAAAGTTACTTGCGCTTTGCGCTTTGACACTTGCGTTTCAGATCGTTAAAATAGGGCCCATACTGACATATAGTGCAAAAGATTTTAGTTGCTAAATCTATTCATAGAGAGCCATGAATAATTTATTCTGTGATTTTCAGCTGATCATGTGATCTCAACATGGCGCCCCATGAGGTCATCCACTGCCAAATAAAATGGTTTATTTACATTATTTTAAAATGTAATTTAAATGATATGATTGGAGTGTTAGTGTACATGTTTTTAAACTTGTGTTCCACAAGTAATATAATTTTTTTTTTATATATATGGCTAGGACATATAATTTCTTTTTTTTTTTGACATAATGTTAGTTTTAGAGTTTTAGTTTAGTTGGCTGTGACATGAACCATGTTTTTTTTTTTTACTTGCTGGTCTGTTGCAGGGGGAGGGACGTTCTCATTCTAGAAAGATTCTGATTGGACAAAAATCTTTGTAGTGCAAGATGATGTCATCAAAAATGTAAATCTTAATAAAAACAATACAGACATATAAAGAATAAATA
Source organism: Scardinius erythrophthalmus (assembly GCF_964197995.2). Taxonomy (NCBI): domain Eukaryota; kingdom Metazoa; phylum Chordata; class Actinopteri; order Cypriniformes; family Leuciscidae; genus Scardinius; species Scardinius erythrophthalmus. Next base: position 30,221,358 of record NC_138242.1, on the reverse strand, counting down.
ACAAAATCACAACAAAATTCCAAAAATTAAAATTAATATATTTTTTTGTAATAATTAATAATATTAACAAAAACTATAATAGTATATCAGTGATATTAAAATAACACTGCCAGAAAAGAGAGACTGTAAATGTAAAAGTGTATATTTGCTAAAAATATTATGTTTAGAAGAGAATAACTATAAAGAAGTTTAATGTCAAACACTGTTTTAAAATAAAATGCTGTTAAACATATATAAGCACTTCGACAAATGTAATGTAATTTAAATTTGGCAGTCCTGCTATTTATTCACCATTAAATCTTAACTAAAGCTAAACTGAAACTGAAAGCCAAAATAAAAACGGGGGAATTTTTCCGAGTTGTTGAAACACAAATGTTCTCTCACACACTCAGTCACTGTCTTTTTCATGAGCGCAGAACTCACTGAGGTCACCGAGCGCGCTCAGAGTTTCAGTTACAGACAGACGGCCAGTAAAGGAGAGAGAGACTGATGCTCTGGTGATGCAACTTTAGACCTGTGTGTTTCCCAAAGAGCTCCCCTCTCTCTCTCTCTCTCTCTCTCTCACACACACACACACACACACACACACACACACACACACACACACACACACAGGAAAGGTTTGAGGTGGCGCCCCGACCCCTTTATTTATTAGCTCTGCTGAGCTGTGGAGTCTGTGGTATTTTCTTCCGAAATGCCATGCATGTGATGTTGAGTGCGTTTGCGTCCTTGTCTGTGTGTGTTTACGCGCTCGGGCTTCAGGTACTCAGCAAGTTTGGGTTTTAGATCACATCAGCCACCATGACGCAGAAATAAACAACACCGGAGAAAAGATTAACCTAGATTTGTTCACTCTGAATTTTATTTAATTTACATTTTTTTACTTTAATATTTATTATTTTATTTAATTATTATATTTTATTTTGAATTATTTTGCATTACAGATTATTATTTCTTAAAAGTTCAATTTTTTTGTAGTTTAAAATACTTTAAAAGTCCTACACAGTCCTATACCTCTTCCTGGGTCGACATTTCATTCGGTAACGTTAGACAGTTTTGATTTATATGATTTTTAATGTTTGATGATTGCGATATTTTATATGTGCGTAAGCAGTCTTCTATCGCTTGCTTTTGTTTCTTCGCCTGTGTTTTGATCCGGAGTTTCTGAACTCTTTCAGAAGATGTGTAATAGCGCCCCCTACCGTATAACAATGAAAACGTGGAGCGCCGGAAAATTCTGTCAATTGCGGGGAAAGAGTGATTCATGTGAATAGATATCTATAATCCTGTCAATCATTATTTTTACAATTTCATTTGGTGGTGCAGAAGTTACACAGCCATAATCCATGATTTTCTACTTAGTTGTTTGCAGGTGGAATCAGGGACATTCACGTTCCACTGGACATAAATCAGTGTAGTCCAGGGTGAGTCCTCCATATATTTGGACGTTTTCCAGAAGAAAAAGACTGCATATTTAAATATGTGCTAAAAATGATTTTTGTCAACATTTGAGTGAACACCACAAAAAAATCTAATTTTGATTTCGTGTTTCTAATATTTCCTTTTTATTTGTACAATCAAGGTCAAAAAGGAAAGTCATGTTGGCGAGTTGGTCGTCATTCTTTGCTGTTAATTCGGCTTAGATACTGAGTGTGGTTTGTTGTTGTGCACGTCTGCGTTTATGTGAGTGTTTTAATGTCACGCGGCACGTAAACAAACCAAATACCGTGGGAATGGAGAGGTGTGAATCAGAGCGTCTCTCTCTCTCTCTCTCTCTCTCTCTCTCTCTCTCTCTCTCTCTCTCTCTTTTACTCAGGCTCTCGGTCTGTCTCCATGTCTGGCTCCCGACTCCAAACCAAAATGAGTTTTCCTCTTGTGTCAGCAAATAATCGGAGATCGCTCCTAACCCTGCGCGCGGAACATGATAGAGAGCCTATCATACACGCACGTATGCTTGCTAAAGAAAACAAACAAGTAAACAGACAGATCACCACTTGAGTTTATTTAGGTATTTATGTTGTTTAACTGCAGTTTCTTTAGTGTGTCACATGAGACCTCTTTTCATGTAGATTATTCGGCATCCAAATATTCATAGGTAAATGATTTTACTATTACAGCTACAGAACTTCAGGATATGAACTGGATCTTAGAATAATTTATTTCAGATTAATTCTTCTAATACTTCACTTTTAGAAATGAAAGTTTCAATGGCGTTCTATATAGAACTCAAGAGTTCTTGACTCAATTTATAAAGACCCATTTATGCAAAAAAAGGTTCTATTATAAGGAGAAATGTCTTAACCTGTAAAAGATGAAAGTACTATGCAATCATTTTACTTTTTATTTACTAGTGATAAATTGTTTATGAGCTGTTAAATTCATAACATTTAATTCAAATTAAAAATGAAATAAGTTAAAACTATATCCATAAAATGATCCAATGACTTTAACCCCTAAAAGCTTCTATTTATGAAGTCTGACAGAACCCTTTAAGTTTCTATATAGAACCGTTTCTTCTAAAAGTGTGTTGTAAATATATATATATATGCATCTGTTATGCATTGATAATACCTGGAAAGAACTGTTCATTATCATTCCTAATCATGGATTGATCATCAATCGATTTGTAATTTAGATGTTGCTTCCGATAATAATAATTGGATGAAAATAAACTGAGTTTGAATAGCAGTCATTGGATCCAGATGGTGTAGTTACAGCATCCCCCAGCAGGGGCGACCTGGACCATCATAACCTGCTCAACACCCGACTCCACTTATCCACTTCTTCTTTTGCTGTCTGTCACTCTGTTCCTTCCTTCTCTTTTTATCTCGCTTTTCATTTGGATTTCAGCAGAAAGTTCAGCACACACTTCACACCAGCACGTTCAGCCCAGAGTGATGTTTGATGCCTGATGGCTCGTTTAATACTAATGAAGGAAAATAAACACAGAGATCCGTGAGAAAGAGAACATGTAAAGCTGACCTAAACTGATTTTTGTGGTCTTGGCTGTGCGCTGGACCGGTCACAGTCATTGTTTTGAGAAAAGATATTCAATATGGAGACCCACACCCATAATAAAGCAAAAAAAGCTGATTGTAAGCGTAGATACGGGCCGTTGCGCAGCAGTCAGTAAATCAGTGGTGTCTGACGGACCCACCGCCGCGACTGGCATCGGTCTGCATGCGAATGACTTCATCATGCGGATGACAGCATGTCTTCTAGCCCCATTACCCTGATTTGAGGTGGCTACACTGCAGAGATTTATGGGTAGCATTCAGTCGCTCCCCACAGTAACCGCAGGCCGTGGTAGATGCTGCTATCCACACCCATCAGCAGACACACACATGCTCGACGACACACTCGTGAGCTTTCTGTGTCTGTCGCTCACTGTGACTCACTTCACCGACATGTTAATCGTCCGGTGATAATGAACGCAGGTCTGCGGTTCTTTCATTCTGACACATTCCCTGTTTCCACAGCATCCTCTCCCAGAGGAATCTTTTATTGCTCCGAGGTCGCTCTATATATACGGGCTTCTCATGGTCTTGAAAAACTGCAAAACTTATCAGGGAATTTTATTTTATTTTATTTTATTTTATTTATTTTGTTTATTTATTTATTTATTAATACAGGCATTGCATGGTATTAACAAACAATAAAACATAAAAGGGAATTAATATGCATTTTATTTATTTTATACACAATACACAAACATAAACAGATGTTTCCACAGCATCCTCATAATCTTTTATTGCTCCTAGGTCTTTATATACAGGCTTCTCATGGTCTTGAAAAACTGTAAAACATGTCAGGGATTTTTTAAATATTTTTTTTTATTATTATTTTATTATTTATTTTAGGGTTAGGGTTATTTCATTTTATTTTAAATAAAAGCTTCTCAAGGTCTTGAAAAACTGTAAAGCACATCAGGGAATTTTTATTTTATTATTTTATTATATTATTTTTTATGCACTACACAAGCATAAACAGATACATTCAGGGAATATTTAAGTTTGCTTTAAAATAAAATGAAACTAGATTAACAGTGGCATTTTTGGGGCATTTTGAAAATCCTGAAAAGAATAGAGCTTTATGTAGTTTAGCTCTGCTGTTGATTCAGTAATAACAAATGACTGGAATTAGGATTTAATTGTTGAAAAGATGTGAAAACCCTGTAAATACTTGTTTAATGTTTCATAACATTTCATTCAAAGTTCACCCCCCCCCCCCCAAAAAAAAAGATAATCATCATTATTCATCCACCATTCCAGCTCTGTATGATGCGCTTGTTTTCCAACGAACATAAAATGAGAGAATTTGAAAACCTTTTCCGTTGCAATTACAATGAATGGGACTGAAATTTAGCTTAAAGCTTAAAAAAGCTTTAAAGGGATAGTTCACTTTGAAATTAATTTTTGATATGTTTTAGCTTACCTCAAGGGCATCCAAGATGTAGGTGTCTTTGTTTCCGCAGTAGTTTCAATTTTGATATTTTTAGGTCAAACCGTTCTTGTCTGTCAGTCATATAATGCAGGTCGATGGTCACTGTATCAAAACACAAGCACAGAGTCCAAATTAAAACAATTCCCCATCGTCCAAATTAAACAATTCCCCATCGCAAGTACACATTGACGGCCTAAGACACGAAACGAGCGGTTTGTGTGAGAAAACGAACAGTATTTATATCGTTGTTATCTCTTGAAAACAGCACACGTCTAAATGATCTGACGGCGCGGGCGGTATAGATGTATATACATAGATGTCGCCTTGGCTACGCAGTTCATTGGAACGAAACCGTAGCCAAGCGACATCTAGTGTATATATCTATACCCGCCCGCGAGCGGGTATAGATGTATACACTAGATGTCGCCTTTGCTACTACAGTTCATTGGAACGAAACCGTAGCCAAGGCGACATCTATGTATACATCTATACCCGCCCGCGCCGTCAGATCATTTGGACGTGTGCTGTGTTACAAGAGGTAAAAACGATATAAATACTGTTCGTTTTCTCACACAAACCGCTCGTTTCGTGTCTTAGGCCGTCAATGTGTACTTGCGATGGGGAATTGTTTAATTTGGACGATGGGGAATTGTTTTAATTTGGACTCTGTGCTTGTGTTTTGATACAGTGACCATCGACCTGCATTATATGACTGACAGACAAGAACGGTTTGACCTAAAAATATCCAAACTGAAACTACTGCGGAAAAAAAGACACCTACATCTTGGATGCCCTTGAGGTAAGCTAAAACATACCAAAATTTATTTTCAAAGTGAACTATCCCTTTAAGTAAATAATGGCAAACATTTTAGTCTGTTTTGCATAAAAGTATGTACATCTCCTGGTAGTTATAAAGGAAATTAGTTATAAATACTGTCCATTTCTCTCTTGATTTCGAAGCAGATTTTCCTCTCATTTTGTTGGTTTTCAATGTACAAATGCTCATTTTTGTCATCACTACTCCTGTCACACTACGCCATCACACATTTGCTCATCACTACTCCAGAATTTTTGGAACAAATTGGACTAAATTGGATAATAATCATATGCCAATAAAAGACACAATCAGTTTTTGGGTCTTTTTAATCGATTGAGAGGTAATTATTTTATGTTAATTATTATATGTGTGTCTACACAAAAACAGCTTTTGACTCTTTCATTTATTTGTGTGTGTGTGTGTGTGTGTGTGCGTGTGTGGTTATTTTACATTAGAAAAATTGCTCAACAAATAAATCAAACACTTCCATTTCTTATCAGACATAATATTATACATTTACGTATATAAATATTCTGTTAATTGTTCTTGAATCTTAGCTTTCTAAACAAATTCACACTTGCAGAAACTTTTAGATCAAAAGGCTTTTTTAAAATCATGAGAAACATAAATCCAGTCAAGGGTTTCCAATCTTTTCACTGCTACTCTATATGTTTTATAGTCTAAAATAAACAGAAAATCAGTGAGAAATATGGAAGAACAATTATAAAAGGTCTATGTTTTGGAGAGTCGTTTCAATTATAATTAGCGCACAGCCATGCGTGCAGACGGGAGCTAAACTGCGGATCATTATGGCAAACGAACAGAGAGAGAGAGAGAGACACTTTTAGATTTTCCATTTCATATAATGTGCTGCAAATGTTTCCAATTTTCCATTTCATACTAGAACAACCTCAATTAGTTAAAGTGGGTGTGAATATGTGTCTGCCAGAGACGGGAAGCTACAGTATCAGGCTCTGACTTTTGAGAATTTAACTTAAACGCATTTAAAAGATAGAACGTGAGTCTCCCAGCATGTGTTTATGTTCATATATTCATCATTAGTTTCATTAACCTTCTCTTTTGAATGACGTATGCCCAGCCAGTGTCCCAAATCCCTGCATGGCATTATGGGAGCTCTTGGATTGGTTGAGACACTGCTACCATGGCAACCTCAGCAGGCATCTCTTCTGGAGTTCTGCCCGCCTATAGACACACAACACACAGAAGTGAGTGGTGTGTGTGTGTGGGGGGGGGGGGGTGTGATTGTGTATTAGGTACTGTAGATTGACTAGAAAACCAGACTAGAAACTAGGATTTGCCGTGTGTAAACATGACTTGGTCTCTCAGAATAACTTTTATAGTGTATAAATTTGTGAGTAATCTAATAAAATTTTGTAGGATTTTTTTTTTCTTCTGGTTTCCCATGGTCTTTGAAATTGTGATTTCCAGTCCTGGAAAAGGCATGGAAATGTTTTCTTTAAGATTTCTGTCATGAATGTTAATTTTCCTGTTTCCTGGAGTTTAGAAAGCTGGATCTGTTTAAATCTAAATGATGAATTATTAATATAGATATATAAATAATTTTTTATCACTAAACGCACTTTGTGTGTTTAAAATGATTTAAAAAATAATTTCAGTAACATCATTATTGTAAATTGGATTTTTTTTTTATGATTTGTATTTTAATGCATCAAATTTTCTTTCACAATTATAATGAGTCTAGTATCAAACACTGAAAAAAAACATTTTCTATATAAAGTATATAAAAAGTGCTGAAAATGTGTTGAAATATGAAATATTACATGTAAAGTAAAAAGTATAATTAGTATATTAGTATATTCGTTAACACTTTAGAATAAGGTCTCAGTTGTTAACATGAACATCAATATTAACTATGAGCAAAATATTTTACTGCATTTATCCTTTGTTAATGTTATTTAATAATAATACAATCATTTATTTTTTGTTCTTGTTAGTTCACAGTGAATTAACTAATTTTAAAAATGTATTAGTAAATGTACAAATTAACATTAACTAAGATTTATAAATGATGTATAAGTATTGTTCATGCTAACTAATGTAGTTAATAAATGAAACCTTATTGTTTTACTGTATATTTATTAGTATTAAAGTATACAATTAAAAATATGTTATAAAAATATTATATATATATAATAAAAGGTGGTATCATGAAGAAAAAAAATCATACATTTTTAACATAATGTTGAATATTTGTTATTTTAACTAGGAAACAAAGTTTATGCATTCACAAATTCGACAACTATTCATTTAATTTCATTTAATTTATTCTACAGGAAAATTTAAAAGCAACAACTTAGTTACTATAAACGGGCCTGACTCAGTTTAAAAACTGGTTTACAGCAGGTTCCTGTTCTGCAGCAACATAAAACAATGATCACCATTTCAACACATTTGTACGTGACATTATTATTGACTAGACAGATACAAACAAATAAAACATTAAATATGGAAAAACAAGACTAAAAACAATACATGAACAATCAGTGTGTACAAGTGTGACTATCAAGAAGAAACAGTTTGTATGACTTTTTGAAATATGTGATGGATGATAATGTTCGAATGTGATAGGGAATGTCATTCCAAATTTTAGTATAAATATAGAAAAAGGATTTCTGACCGTAATTGTTTTTGTATGGGGGAACTGGAATGAGTGCCTGTGAAACTGACCTAGTGAAACGTGGTGGTGTAACATTGTGTGTTGGCAGAAGAACTGTAAGTGCTGGTGAAGAGCTATTTTAAATCTGAAAATAAAATGCAATAGCATGACTGTTTACGTAGTTCTGGTAAGTCAAAGCATTGTATTATTGCAATAGCACAGCATATTGTAATATCTCTGTTGGTTCAGTGGGTCAGTGAAGTCATTGAAGATCAGATTCATTCACAATAAAGCAAACAGAAAAGCAGCTCATTCTCAGAAAAAACATGAATTATCATGCACAACTGCTTCCTCATCTGGTCCATTTTTCACATTTTAATTGCTTGCATTCAGCTGCTCGTCTAGAAGCTTCTGAAGGAATATCTGACGAGCTGTTAATGATGCACTTCAACTAAATCAATGGAACAAAAGAGAAACAGCGTGACATAAACAGATAAACGAGTGAATCGGGGGCCGATGTGAATGAATGAATATTTCATACCTGCTCACTTGCGCCTCTGCATTAATGAAATGTCAAATAGAAATAAATACTCTGAATGTTACATGCAGGAAAAGTGACTTTTGACACGTGATGTTTTACCTAATTTCAAATGGAAAATAAAACTAGCTTGTGAATTATTGAAGACAGATTTGGAAGAATCTGACAGCACCTGCTCATGAGTCAAAAATGATGTGAAATGTCAAATGACTCTCCAATTTTGCTCCAAAATTATATGATGCAACTTTCTAACAAACACTAAGTGTGATGTGCCACTGGCCTGTTTTTTTAACTTTTATTGCAGCAATTAGTATTCAGCAGCATTTAGACCCCTCTCTCTCTCTCTCTCTCTCTCTCTCCCTCTCTCTCTCTCTCTCTCTCTCTCTCTCTCTCTCTCTCTCTCTCTCTCTCTCTCCCCCTCACTCTTTCTCTCTCTCTCTCTCTGTTTACTGCACGGTTAGTGAAGCTTATCGCCTGGCAACCACAATTAAAGTACACCAAGTCAGCAGTAGCAAAGAAACGGGCTGTGGAAAAAAAAAAAAAAAAAAACAACTATTTCACCTCCAGCGGAGAGAGAGACAGATAGACAGAATCCGGCGTGTGTTTTAGTTGGTCTGTACCTGAAGACCCTCAAATTAAGCGAAGAGAAAGCGAGTGCGACAGGTGAAACTGGAACCACACAGGTATGTGATCACTGGAATGTCTGAAGAGTGTGTGTGTGTGTGTGTGTGTGTGTGTGTGTGTGTGTGTGTGTGTGTGTGTGTGTGTGTGTGTGTTAGTAGTTTTGTCAAACGACTTTACCTAATCACACATGATGCGTGTAGACATGCTGTGTTGAGTGATGTTCTCAGTGAGAAGTTATCATTTTGTGGTTACCCTTTTATTTGATCCCAGCACTGGTTTGCTCTGATGAGAGTGTAATTCCTCTGGTTTGAGGTGCTCAGGTGTAAAATTACTCTGAAGATGATCTTCTGTGATTTCATTCACAACTAACGTCACTGTGATTGAGGCTCATCTTGAGTAGCTCATGCACTGGAGAAACGTGTGGAAACTGATGTTATCAGCGGTTAACGGGTGTTTAAACAACTTTGTATAATTGTATCATCATCATACTTTAGATGTCATTTTCGGTGTCTTTTTTGTCTGTGAGACTCACAGGTAAAGGTCAGAATCGCAGCAGTGATCATCCTGTCTCCAGCTGTTACCTTTGAAACAACCACACACACCATTTCAAATGTCACCACATATATCTGTCTGGCTATCGTTCTATCTATCTATCTATCAATCGTTCTATCTATCTATCTATCTATCTATCTATCTATCTATCTATCTATCTATCTATCTATCTATCTATCTATCTATCTATCTATCTATCTATCTATCTATCTATCGTTCTATCTATCGTTCTATCTATCTATCTATCTATCTATCTATCTATCTATCTATCTATCTATCTATCTATCTATCTATCTATCGTTCTATCTATCGTTCTATCTATCGTTCTATCGTTCGTTCTATCGTTCGTTCTATCGTTCGTTCTATCGTTCGTTCTATCGTTCTATCGTTCGTTCTATCGTTCTATCTATCTATCGTTCTATCCTACTATCTATCGTTCTATACATTGTTCATTCTCTCTGTCTATCTTTCTATCTGTCTATCATTCTATCTATTATTCTATCTGTCGTTTTATCATTGTTCTGTCATATCTGTCTATTGCTCTGTCTGTTACTGTCTATCATTCTATATATCGTTCTATGTATTGTTTTCTCAGTCTATCGTTCTGTCTCTCAGGGCCCTATCATACACCCGGCGCAATGCAACGCCAAGTGCGACGTGTTTTAGCAAGTATTTTTTGCTAGTTTCAGCCTGACGCAGTTATCATTTTCCCGTCCTGAGCCACGTTGTTTAAATAGCAAATGCATTTGTGCGCCCGGCGCATTATTTTGAGGAACTGAAATAGACTGCGCCATTGACCAACAAAAATCTGGTCTAAAGTCAATGCCGCAAATCCGCAATATTTTTTGGTTATTTAAAGAACGCGTTAGTAATTTCAGGTCGACAATGCACGTACACTCTGCTTATTACACACCCAGGGACGCACAGCAGCACACAAACATGCTAAATAAAAATAAAAGGATTACAATGTAAAAGATTAATATTGTGTACATAAAGATATGGTGAAATCCGGCTTGTCCCGTAGATGGTTTGCTTGTGCACTTTAACCTCGCACACGAGTAAATCCGTTTGCGCTCTGGAGAAGCGCTCAGTTTTTCCGCTTGCAAATTGCGCATTGTAAATAGCGAATCCGCCATGGCGCGAGTGTAACTGGCTTTTAAAGGGAATGGGAAATTACACTCCGATTGTTTTTACGCCCAAAACACACCCAATACTTATTAAGAGAATAGGATCAACCCTTTTAGACCATGCGCCGGGAGCGCCGACCATTTTTCCCATCGTTAAACTAGCAAAAGTGGATTTGGACATGCCCTAAGTGCACTTGCGCACTGCATCCATCCACTATTGTTAGATGTATGAATAATTGTTTAATGTATCCAGACATTATTGCAAATTAAACCGCTGGCAGGGTGCTGGAGACCGTCTAACTATGTCACGGATTCTTATCAAATCAATCAATAAATTGCCATGAATGGTTTAAATGACTGAATTATGAGAGACGAAAATGTGTGGAGGGATACATGAGACATGAAACTAGCACAGATATGTAGGAAACTGGTGGGTCAGCAGTCATTTAAACAGTTTAGTGTCATATACAAAACAGAATGTTGCTATTGGCCAATCAGAATTATGATTTCTCAGTGTAATAATCTGTAATAATAATGCTCTGAAATGACCATCTCTGTAAATTGGTTGTAAGGTTGTGTTTGTGTGTGTTTCAGAGTCTGGGCTCCATCGACAGGAAGGGAACGCGTCAGAGAAGGTAAGACTCGTCTGTTCTCACGCCGTCATGCTCTCATTCTGGTGATGCCAGGGTTAAACAAGTGGTTAAAAATGTTTGATATTGAATCAGTCCAGTCATTGGGCCTAGTGACCCACTGAATGGAGAGATAATCTAGTTTTAGATGAACTGTATGAACTTTATGTGTGTTTACTTTGGGGACAAAATCGTCACCAGAAATGAGCTAAATCAGACATAACTTTCCTTTGGGGTCATCCTCAACTGAAAAAATGCATATAATGTTTGATAGTTTGCATACGTATTATATGCATACGTATTATATACGTCATTTTAATTAGCTTTAATGTAATAAAAAATACATTATAATATCCATGCAAGTGGAGTCGTTTACTCATACAGTTTTTCTCTGGTCGTGGTTTGCTGCTTTAGGTTAACATAGCATAGATTAACTTATAAGTGATTATAATAACAATTGAGTCAAAAGTCAAAAGCTTAATGATTGAGTGAAGATGAGGCTTCACAAGTCAATAAAAACAAAACATCTCATGACAGAAATGAGTGCATTTAAAGATCAGGTTACTAAAGTATCTTTAATGCTGTAGTGCTTCTGACATGTTACATTGACATTATTATTGAGGGTCTGTGTCTTTCTGAGTCTGTGAATTATGAAACTGTCACACAATGTGGCGTAGGAGAGCCTTCCTATCCACAAGAACACCATGTTACCTTGGTTACTAGATTAAAAATGGCAGATCTCCTAAATCTGTCACTAATGGCTGACTAATGAGAACTGAACCGCTGATCGGGTCTGATCAAAGGACGAGCACAAGATGTAGTCTGGTTTTTACTCTCTGGGTAGGTTTAATAAAGCTGCTTTGTGAGATTTTTCACCCTAGATCAGGGATATTGGATATAGTGTTGGTTTCATTTTTCCTAATTGCTATGTTGGTTGTGTGTGTTCTTGTCACAGGTAAACGGCTCTAATAACGTGTCCTAAGCGGACATGAAGAGTCATCATTTTTTTGTCCTGAAAACGAAACACTGTGCAAAGCAACAAAATCAAAATGAGTTTCACTAAATCTAAATTCATCACTGTTCAAAAGTGTGGGAACAGTAAGACGTTTTGAAAGAAACATTTTCTGCTCACCAAGACTGCATTAATTTGACCAAAAATACAGTAAAACACCCTGTAATAATATTACATCATAAATTAACTGTTTTCAGTTGTAATATATTTAAAATGTAATTTATTCCTGTGATCAAAGCTGAATTTTCAGCATCATTACTCCAGTCTTCAGTGTCACATGATCCTTCAGAAATCATTCTAATATGATGATTTGATGCTCAAGAAACATTTATTATTATTATTATCAGTGCTGAAAACAGTTCATATTTTTGTGGAAACCATGATATATTGTTGTTTCAGGATTATTTGATAAAGAGATAGTACAGCAGTTTTTAAAATAGAAATCATTGTAACATTATAAATGTATTTACTGTCACGTTTGATCAGTTTAATGCATCCTTGCTGAATGAAAGTATTAATTTCTTTCAAAAAACAAAAAACAGTGATCCTAAACTTTTGACTAAATGTCACCCAAGTTGTCTCAAAACAAATTGAATTTATAACTGACTTCTGTAAATGTGTGCAAACTTTATTCAAATAATTTACAATTGAATATATAGTTTCTTTGGACAAAACTTTGGCAAAATGTCTTGTCAGGCAGACGAAAGCTGTGGCCTTACAGCCAGAAGTTAAATTCACCCAATCACATTGTGAGTGCAGTGAATGAACTTTTAGCGGTCACCGCAAGACTAGGTGTAGAATTAGTGAAAAATAAAATGCATGTGCTGTAACCATTTGTGGTCTTCCGTTTGAAAGTCTAGTAACCAATTGTGAACAAATCACAGAAGCTTTAAGTTGTGAGACTAGTTATTGTGGGTTACAGAACTAAAGGGAGAAAATCAAATGAATTAGCCTGAATGATATATGGCAGCAGTCTCATCTCTCTCTCTCTCTCTCTCTCTCTCTCTCTCTCTCTCTCTCTCTCTCTCTCTCTCTCTCTCTCTCTCTCTCTCTCTCTCTCTCTCTCTCTCTCTCTCTCTCTCTCTCTCTCTCTCTCTCTCTCTCTCTCTCTCTCTCTCTCTCTCTCTCTCTCTCTCTCTCTCTCTCTCTTTCTGACCCACATAAGCATTTTTCACATAGACAGTCTAATAAGTTTAATAAGTGTGCATGTTTCAGTGTTTGGTTTTGTGGTCAATGTGTGTATGTGTAAAGGTTGACTCAGCCGTGTGTGTGTGGAGGGGCTGGCGTTGTGGTTTGCATGTTTGATGTGGTTTGGCCATGAAAAGTCTGACGGTTCCCCAACAGTGCTGTGCCAGAGACACAGACACACACACACACACCTCAATAAAGCCCCGCCAGAGGAACTTTCCCGCGGAATCTTTGCTAAGAACACACGCCTGGCATCTCGTTCATTTGTGAGCGTGTGTGTGTGTGGCATCGTCTTCTCTTGTTCACTCACACACACACACAGGCATATACACATGTTTGGCCACTGGTCTGGATGTAGGTATGGAGATGACACAGCGGAAACCACTTCCTCACAAACACACGCCCTTGTGTGTTACCGTGTGTGTGTGTGTGTGTGTGGTTTGTTTCTATAAATGTATGACACATTCACATGCTCACGATCCGCTCCAGAATAAATAATCATCATGATGGCCGTCTCCACTCTGATTGGAATCTTGACGCCCTGTGGAATTGTGGGATTCTGGAGGGAACAACAAGATGGGAGTCGCTTTCGGTCCATTACAGCATTCCGGCAATGACCACAGAGAGAGAGAGAGAGAGAGAGAGACAGGCGGAGAGAGTGAGAGAGAGAGAGAGAGAGAGAGAGAGAGAGAGAGAGAGAGAGAGAGAGAGAGACAGGCGGAGAGAGAGAGAGAGAGAGAGAGACAGGCGGAGAGAGTGAGAGAGAGAGAGAGACAGGCGGAGAGAGAGAGAGAGAGAGAGAGAGAGAGAGAGAGAGAGAGCGAGACAGGCAGAGACCTTTAAAATCTGATTTATTTTACATTAAATTGTTCAAAACAATCAAAAAAATTATATATATTCCAACACCTTAAAACATTGTTCAAAATCCTTAAAAATCTGAGAAAGAAAAAAGAACAAAAAACCCTCCACAATAATAATAATAATAATAATAATAATAATTTTAAGACATCATCTTTTTTATAACACTCCAAAACTTATCTGATAACCTTGCTCTTCACTGGGCTTACACAACACACCTTCTGTTCCCCACATCAAAAAAAGATCTCTATCATTTATCATTTCATAATACGCAAACTCCAGCATCAAACGTCCCTTTATAAAACCTTTTAACATTTGCACTGGATCTACTCCACATAAATTAAGAGCGAGATGGGTGGTGGAGACAGGCAGAGAGAGAGAGACAGGTGGAGAGAGTAAGAGAGCGAGAGAAAACACATGGTGAGTGTGAGGAGAGGGTCAGACAGGAACAGGTAGAACACACACCACTGACCTGATCCAGATAAAACACATGCTGAAAATTATATGTGACAATATGTTAGCTTAAATACTCATAGTGTGTCTGTCAAGAATTATCATTATTTCTTAATTACTTAAATTTTTTTTATTTTTTTATTTCTATTTATTTTTTATTTAACGTGTAAAATTGGTCGACTCACTATATTTCTATATTACCCCCCCACCCCGCCCTCCCCACCACCATATGAGTCTCCTTACTATAATGAAGACATCTTTTCAACCCTACCATCAGAGATCATTTACTTTTTCAATCTCTAGGATCGGTTCTGTTAATGCAGGATCTGAATGCTAGAACGGGGAAGGAAGCGGATTACGTTACCTCAGAGGGAGACAAATATATAAACAATTCACATATACAGTATATATCAACAGAAGCACTTTACTAAGGCACTTGACAACACAATAAACAGACATGGAAAACAAGTCCTGCCGCTCTGCAAAAGCCTGGTCTATATATATTTAACGGCAGCACAGAGGGAGATTCTCTGGGTTGATTCACCTACCTCTCATATCTAGGCAGCAGCACAGTAGATTACACCATTACAGATATAGACCACAGTAAAATCAACTATTTCACAGTGATGCCACAGCTGCCGATATCAGACCATAGTCACAAAGTCCTCAGTCTGAACAGATCCGTGAATCTCCTGCCTTCTTCAGACCAGAAGGTTAAACTGTACACCCTTTCCTCCAGATTTATATGGAGTAAAGACAGTCCTGCCCAGTATGAAGCTCAGCTCCACAGCACTCGGGTTCAGTACATGATAGATTCATTTCTATTAACTTCATTTAGTGAAGAGAAGAAAACGATAAATTTAACAACTCATCAGTTAAAGGGATGGTTCGGAGTAAAATCAACCTGAGGTCTTTGCACCATGACCTCGAGCCAAACACCCCCCCCAGAAGCTTTTTTTCCCCTTGGTTGAACATTATTAAAGTTAGAGCTTATTTAGAGATATCAGCCGGATGGCTTAGTGCAGGCGCTAATGGAGCCAAGGATGTATCTCGTAAATTACCCTACTAATAATGTCCAGAATGGCACCAAACTTATACAGTAGTACAAATAGGTTCTGTGCTCATAAAACGAGGCATTGGAAATTTTCTAAGTACATCAGGAGTTTATTTAAATAACACTTGCCTGATGGCTCATGCTACCGCTAACCCAGATGTCGAGGTCACTTACGTTATTTGGGAAAAGCACATAAAAGTCCTGGCAGAAAGCGATGCATAAGGATGTAGTAGTATCGCCTTACCGATGAACATGAAGTCCAAAATAGTGATCTTTCAGAAAAAACCTCGCCTTACTGACAAGAAATTTATATAATAATCATGTCACCTGTTATAATTATTTGGGTCTGACAATCTCAGCTTCTGGAAAATTTGACACTGCAATAAAAGATCTGACTGATAAAGCAAGTAGGGCTTATTATAGTATAAGAAAACCCCTGTTCAAATTTAACCCATGCACCCATTAAACTGTGGCTTCAATCCCATCCTTCTGTACGGCTGTGAAATCTGGGGCCCCAAATTTAAATTAAATTATGAATCCTTGGACAAAATCCCTGATGAAATTTTCCAGCTAGAGTTCTGCAAGAACATTCTGGGAACTCACAGAAATGCTCCAAGTCTGGGTTGCCGGGCAGAATTAGGCAGATTCCCTCTCCTGTCCTATCTGAAATCCAGAAGAGAGCCGTAAAGTTCTGGTTCCATCTATCAGACGCGCCGTCAGAGAGTTACCTTCACTGTGCTCTCAGACACAGGGCAGGACACACAGAGAGCGACCCCATGCAATATTTAGTGGAAAAACATCAACTTAATTCAACAATTCAGTTCAGACACTCACAAGTAAAAGAAATAGGGAAAATAACCCAAGAAGAATACATGTACACGATTGGCAGATAAAAGTCACACAATTAAATAAATTAAAATACTTCCACAAAATAAAGTCTGATTATAAATTGGCACCATACCTGACCAATATTAGTAATTATGGTCAGAGAAAGCTCATGACAAGGTATCGCATTAGTGACCACAATCTGTGTGTGGAGACGAGCTGGAGAGCCAGAGAGCTCAGACTGTGTTCACACTGCTCTGAGAGAGAGAGAGAGAAAGAGAGAGAGAGAGAGTAAGAGAGACAGAGTAGGTGGCCCTCTAGGGAAACCGCTTTTTATTTTGGAATTCTGGGAACGTAAATCAGTGTGTTTATAGCTGTATTAAAGGAGAACTCCGGTCAATTTTAACATTGAGCTCATTTTTTTGTACATTTGGAGTGCTGTCAATACAGAGAACAACGACAAAAATCGGTGTTGCCTACGGCGAGTTATTCTATTTTTAAAATTTGCACCCTGTTGACTTCAATAGGGCAAGTACTAAACCTGCTTTTAGCCTCTTATCATCCTTGATGTGTCATTACAAGTGCACAGAAAATGTGAGTGATTCCTTCTGAGTGAACACGAGTGGATCTGACTGCTGTAGATGTGAAAGATATGTATAAAAATTATGTTATTTAAGCCAGCGCAAATACCTGTTTACATCCTGTTTTTCGGTTGAAGTCCAAAGTAATCGATTGCCGAGTTCACGCGCATAGGTTTAGTTACCTATGATCACGCGCGTGAACTCGGCAATCGACTACTTTGGACTTCAACCGAAAAACAGGATGTAAACAGGTATTTGTGCTGGCTTAAATAACATAATTTTTATACATATCTTTCACATTTACTGCAGTCAGATCCACTCGTGTTCACTCTGAAGGAATCACTCACATGACCTGTGCACTTGTAATGACACATCAAGGATGTTAAGAGCCTAAAAGCAGGTTTAGTACTTGCCCTATTGAAGTCAACAGGGTGCAAATTTTAAAAATAGAATAACTCGGTGTAGGCAACACCGATTTGTGTCGTTGTTCTCTGTATTGACAGCACTCCAAATGTACAATAAAATGAGCTCAATGTTAAAATTGACCGGAGTTCTCTTTAAGTGTTGATATATATGTGTGATGAAGTCAAAATTGACTACTTTCATAATGCATGCTCTTGCTGTTGTTGTGACTGATTCATCAGTGCATGTAATTTTAAAGAAAAAAGTGCATATTTGTCCATCAAAATATAACAACTTTTTGACTTCTGAAATGTCTTTTCAAATACACAGGCCATTGGTTGATCAATAGTCAGATATCAGAGTCATTTACAAGGTTGTGCATAATTGGAACTGGATTGAGAATGTTGTTTAAATTCCAATTCAGTTCTTGAATTTGTTTTAATTTGATAGCAAACATGATTCAGAGGGTTAATTGAAATGACAAGAAATGTATGTGTCCGTAATTTTTAAATAGTCAAGCAAAATTTATCAAGACAAACTTTTAATGTTGATTTGACAAAGACTTGTTTGAAAGTTTGAAGAAAGTAAAGAAGCTTTACATGTTTATAAGCCAGACAGACAGACAGATAGATAGATAGATAGATAGATAGATAGATAGATAGATAGATCTTTTTGCCACCTTATTTAGCTCAGTGGTTCTCAATTCCAGTCCTCGTGACCCACTGCTCTGCACATTTTGTATGTCTCTCTTATCTGACACACTCAGTTCAGTTCATGGAGTCTCTCCTAATGAGCTGATGATCTGATTCAGGTGTGTTAAATAAGGGAGACATACAAAATGTGCAGAGCAGTGGGTCACGAGGACTGGAATTGAGAACCACTGATTTAGCTTATATATTTCATCATATTTAATAAATATTTTTTTGGACTGGGGTGAAAGGACACTTCCTCTACCAGAAACATTCTAGCCTGTCTCCGCCCTCCTGCGTACTTCCGCTCAATTTTCATTTTCCTTCAGTACTCAGTCTGGGTTTGCGGTATATTCTTGGGTTTTCTCCAGACAAATTTTTGGCGGTCCAATCAGCGAACAGAGGGAGTGGCTGAGAACGATGACATTGAGGTCGTGCGCTAGTTTGAGTTGTAGGGTTACGTCATGACCAAACGCTAGCGATTGGTTATGGCAGATCCAGAGTGGCTCTGGGCAGATCCAATAGTTTTAAACTTCAACAGAGAACCCGCCTTCAAGGAAGTTAACGCTCGTCAATGGAGAGTGGCAAGACTCTCTGTACAAATGAAATGTAGGAGAGTCTAGTTGGACCAGGCTAGAAACATGTGCTTGACTGACTGAAACAAGACAAAAATGCTGATGTAGAACATCATTTTTTTTTGCAATGCAAGAGTCACCAATGTTGAAAATTCACACACATGATTTGAAAATGTACTGAGTCACTGTAATGGTGATTTTTATTTTTTTGAAATTAATACACAACACATACCCCAGTGTGTGTGTGTGAGGGTCAAAGCCTTTAAGTGGAATAACACGGCACGACACATTTGGTGTTGCGGTATATGGAGAGCTTTTTATTTTTGTCTTAACTAACCAATTTATGTCTCCGCTGGCACTGGTGTTTAATACTGTGTGTGTTTGGTATTTATATGCTTGTCTAATGAGCAGCCTGGGCCGAAGCGTTGGATCTGTGCGCTGGCTGCAGTCTGAGCTCCGATCGACATCAAACGACAGAGGCAGACACTCGTCTCTCCGGCTCTCTCCGGCTCTCTCCAGCGCCCCTACTGTACCTACACTGCGTTTCACTGGTCATACTCACACTGCTGCCTTTGCTCAAAATATTTAAGTCTTCATTTAAAATGTATGAATGTGAATTTGCATATAAAATACACTTTTTTTTTTTTTTACATAATCTAATAAACTTAATGTTGATGCATGCATATTTGTCAGGCATACGTAAATGAAAAAGGTTAAAAGCAGGTATGATTTCTGTACTCAAACATATTGCATAATTTATTATTAACTATTTGCATCTATTTGATTTTATTTAAATAATCACATTTTCGAAATGCATTTATTCAAATAGCTTAGAATCAGTAAAAAACATGGTTAAAATATGAATAGCTGTGTATTGCTGTTCCATAAGCTATATTAGTTAAAACGCATGAGATTTGAATTATTGATGATACATATATAAACCTGCGGTTAGTGTGTATTTAAAACACATTCAGTTTATTAGTACTATTACAGAAACCCGTTTCTTATCCGTTTCATTTGTGTATGACTGACAAATATGCATCATATTAGGTTTATTACTTACTTTTTGTTGTTTTACTTGTTTATTACTCACTGTTCTTACTTTTAACTGATTCTAAGCTGTTTGAATAAATGCATTTCGAAAATATGATTATTTAAATAAAATCAAATAGATGCAAATAGTTAATAATAAATTATGCAATATGTTTGAGTACAGAAATCGTACCTGCTTTTAATCTTTTTCATTTACGTATGCCTGACAAATATGCATCATATTAAGTTTATTAGTGTTTGTTAAAGCTGTATGCAATTCAAATACATAAATCTTAAAGGCCTAAATATTTTTTGTGGCGCTGTGACAGCATTCATAGAAGGCAATCCCAGAATGCTTTGCGCAGCTCACTTGGTTTTGAAACGGATCTTGTCTCTCTCCCTCTCTCAATCATGTCTTTAAGTGCGTACGAATTAAGCGTTGACTTGTGCCGTGTTTATGTTTGGTATTTATTTTTATACTCGTGTTTGTGTGTATGTGTCCGCGCGGCGTGTGCTCTCTTGAAGGAGGTGATGTCATCACTCAGGCCTTCCTACTGTAAGAAATCTTCGAATGGCATTACGTCAGCTTGTGGGACCCCAACTGAGCACAGTGTCATCCAGAACAGCTGCCGCTGGAATCAGATTCATCCCGCAGTCCTTCTTCCTGTCTTATTCCCAAACGGCTTCTATCTAGGAACATTCCCTCTAGAAATACGGATGCGTCACCTCTCCGTGTCATGGGTGTTTTGGACACGCTGGCACTGCCGTTTGCTCGCTGACCTTGTCCTTCAGTGTTTAAACATTCTTCAGTCGCACTTGTTGACTCTTTTGTCATTAAGCGATTGCAAGATTGTTGATTCACGCATTTACAGCGCTGTCAGATCTGCATATAGTGTCCGCTGCCGTCCAGGCGACTGCTGCTGTCATGACCTCACTGTTGCTAATGAGACGCCACATTCAACACACGCAATCCCTCTTACATAAAGTTTTACTGGGGAATCTCATGGAGAACATTCCTGGGTCATGTTGCACCCCATTATCAAAAGAGGAAAATATCAGGCTATATTTTGCAAAAAGAAAATCAAGCTTGTTTATTAAAAATAATTGTACTGTGATATTATTTTATGACAGTTTAACATTTTCCTTATAAATTTACTTTCCAAGTTTCCAAGAAACATTTGGTGCACAAGATTAAAACCCAAATCTGTGAATGTAACACATGGAAATTTTAGTAAAATGTAAAACAACAAAAATATTTCTTTATTTCTTTGTTTGTTAGTTTAATTTAATTTATGATTATCCATATTTTATTTGAAATATTGTGAAAATGTAAAACAATTAATTAGAAGATTTGTTTGTTTATCATTTAAAATTTGATTTATTTTATTATAATTTATTTTATTATTAATATTATACTCCATGTTTGTTAATAATCAACAATAATAATAATAAAAAATCATCATAATAATAATAAAACATTTTTTATTATTGTTATACATAATTATTATATTAATTATATAATTATTTATATACAATTTCATTTCTCCTTTTTAGTTTTGGGCAAAAGGATTTTTGATTGAACTGATAAAGTTTAGTGACACCAAAATGGTTAAATATATTATTTGTTTGTAGGTGAAGATCAAATATTCATACATACACATGAAACCTGTTGAAACATGATGGAAAACGTTTGGTAAAGTTCTGAACTAATCTCTGGCAGCGCGAACATTTAGTAAATCAGAGCATTAATTACAGTAATCATGCTATTTGTGTGTGTGTTTTGCAGGCCTGAGTCTGGGATTGTGAAGTTGACTCAGCGACTCTCTCTGAAGGACAAACACTGCAAGGAGGACAGGAGTCTGCCGTCCAGACCTCCAGCCTACAGGAGGCGCTCTCTCAGCGTGGACTGGTACTTTTACTCCAACATTTACATCACAAAATAAAAGAAATAATGTCATTTTAAGGCCCAGTCACACTGCACCGACTTCTTTGGGTTTTGTCGGATCAGCGAACATGTTGAATCAGCCTCATCGGTCTTGGAATATCTGAGAAGTGATGTACTGTAATCTGCTGACTCTCAGCGTTAGTCTGCATCTGTCAATGCATTGTGAATTGGCCATTAAACAGCTATAAACCTGTTTAAGAGAGGTTGACCAGCCATTTGGACTCAAAAGATTGCAAGGAAGCCATGTTGGCTCTGAACGCTGCTGTTTTCCCAAGGTTTTTCCTCTGCTCATCTCCACAGACATCATGACTCCAGTTATGACTGCCTCTCTCTTCTCCACCCTCCCCATCTGTCACGGCTTTTGCATGTCCAAAACTCACAAGTGGAGTCACTTCCAAGATGCATACAGAAAAGATGAGCTTTTCTTGGGAGTTATTTTTTTTCTGAGATGATAAACATGCACATAAGGCACAAGAATCTGTCTGGCATTTATTTTACTTTGACCAGAATTACTCATTTGGCAACACGATTTTTCATGGTACTTACTTTTTTAAAGCAGCTTCTTAGAAAATCACAGTTCATTTTTATAATATCCTAATATCTTCATGCCTTATATAGTTTCAATTTTGTAGTGATATAAACAATAATTTGAAATTCGCTTTATTATATATTACCCTATGTGTGTATAATGTACTTATGCAAATAAAGTTAGACAGTCTTATATATATCCAACTTTATATAAAGAGCTGGGCGATAATATAGTAACATTTTACGATAAAAATAAAAAGTCAAGCAGACTTTTGTATATAATATTTTATATACATGTAAAACGATATGTTCGGATGACCTTAAAAGGTCATTAAATGGACTCTTTTTGTAATCCTGCTTGTATGCACTTTTTATTTCCATTTTAAGTTTATGTGCTTTTCTTTGTGCACGAGAAGAGGTGCCTATCGGTGGCCGCATCTGGGTCGTGGCATATGGCAAATTGGAAGCCGGGCTCCAGAGACGCATATAACTCCGGGGAGTCTCGGGCGGCGTGTCCCCAGGATGTAGTCACCCTGGCTGGGCACGATGAGGGCTGGGCCCCCCTGTTTTCGGGACCGCGCAGAGCCTCACGCAGACTCCCTGTCACCTCCTGCACGCCGAGCTGTCTGTCGCCAGTGCCTCTTAGACTGGCCTAACGTCACACACACACGTACGGGGCCGTTGCACAAAGACACATCCGCGCACACGCATTCATACATTGATTGATCCCGTGCTCACATGCGCTTCTCGTCCCCCTGCAGAACATCCCCATGGCGACGGTCTTCTGTCTCTGCTCATCAGAATTAGAGAGATTTGCCCCCTGGGGTGGGGGGGCGAACAGGTGGCGGGCAGTTGAACTCGACACAGCAAACACTCTCACAGGGGAGCGACTACTACTGTGACAACACACCCGCATACCGCCACATGCACTCAAATACTCCCGCGTTTAATCTCTTAATCTGACTGGATTAGAACGCGAACGGCCAAGGCAGAAACACGCAATCATGCAGACGTACGCGTGATGGGAAAAGACTACGCGGCTTTACTGCGTTAAACAAACTCGCTCCTGTTCGAATGCTGCCGAAAACACATTTCACCCTAAAATCAAAAGAAAGAAATTATATTTCACATAATGAAAAACCTATTTTTGGATCATTAAGATGTTTTGCAATCTGAGATTTTTATTTGTTTCCATGCAAAAAAGGCTAATTGTGAAAAAAAACTTTCAAATTTACAAGGTTTTTAACATTTTTTTAAGGCGAAACCAGTGTTTATTTCATGCACTGGTCAATTTTGAGATTTTGCGCTATTTTACTTCCGCAACTTGTCGACTTTCAGACATACAAAATACACTTTTAAGTTGATTTTATTACATTTGATCTGTTTGCATGTTGAATTCAAAATGCAATGCATGTCTTTAAAAGGCTGTTTTCTTAAAATGATTTTTTTCAGTACATTCAGATTTCTGCTCTGGAAATGAATGCAAATTAGTCAGTGCTTAGTTAGATTAATGTATCATTTGCATATTTAAACATAACATTTCAGGAAACTTAACAGTTGTCTTGATGTACTGTGATTAATCAACTAGGGAAAGTTTGGTGATATCTATTAGTTACATTATTTTCACCCTATGTAGTGTCTTGCCTTTAGTACATTTATTATGAGAAAAAGTGCTTAATTGTCATTAAAATAAAGGCACTTATTAAAAGTATACTTTGTTTATGCAGAATATAACATACAAATTTCTTGAGTTTTGAGGTGAAATGTGAGCTGGACATGTTCTTGTGAGATTCTGATTGCTGAAGATCTCTGTGGTGACATGCAAACCTGTCTGCGTGTCTTTCAAACGGGGAGGGAATCAACTGATTAGCTTTGATTCCCCATTGTGTGTGTGAGAGGTCGAAGGGTTAGACTGGCTCCACTAGGCCTGAAGTACACGAGAGAGAGAGAGAGAGAGAGGGGTTCTGTTGACCCTAGTAACACACACACACTAATCGGGAATACTGTCCTCGCTGCCCCCCTCCTGTTGCTTACTGTCACACACACTCCCCCTCCAAATTTTGGCTGGTCGGACTGCAGTCTGTCTGGTGCCAAGAATCAAATTTCCGACTCTCCTTCTCGCGGCCACATATAACCCTCGTAGAGGAGTCCCTCTGCCCCCTTTACGTCTGTTATAACCAACTATTCTGAAAGAAAGAGAGACGTCGCCCGCTCTTTGCGTACATGTCGTAAACATTTAGTTTTGTTTGATTGATGACGACGTGAAAGAATCAGCCGGATTGGTGTCTCTCGCACACATCCGTGCATTGTGATCGTTGCGTCTGTTGCATCTTATGTATTAACTTCAAATCCATCTCACCATCATTTTCCAGTTGATTAGGATCAAAAATGTATCTCTAAATTTATACTTTATTGATTTATATTAAATATTATACTTTATATCCATCTCAGAATTAGAGCAACGAGTAAAAACGTATGTCTTTGTTGAATTCGTGATTACAGCTATACAGTAAGGAAAGTAAACATTTTCCGAAAATTGTGTAGAAAATAGAACTAGAAAATAATTTTGTTTGATATGCCATTTTATTATAACCACTGTTACCTGATATTTTAATATTACCTTTAATATTCTGTAAAACAAAATTAATTTAATACAATGAGTAGAAACTGCAAGTTGTCAGTTTGTAATTGCGATATTTCATTAATGGCTCATTATATAGAAGAGCTAAATTTAGCAGATTTTAAATTCAGAATTCTGAATTAAATGTTAAATAATCTGCTGATAATCGTGTATTATATAGGTTTTTTTTCTTGTTTAAAGAGACATAATCTATAGTCATACATTTTGCTGTTGTCAAAAGAGACAATATGTATGCAAAAACATTTTTACCAGTATTAAACCTTTTCCCATTTCCCACCTTTTACCCATTCCCAACAGTTCTGTTTATTCACAAAAATACATTCAAAGCCAGTGTGAATTTGCCGTTTGCAACCCAAAATCACTCATGACATTTACTTACATTTTTCATAAATATCTATTTGACTATTAGTTAACATTTTTGAATAGCTCGCCTACGCCTATATGATGTCAATGAAAAATCATTTCAGATTAAGAACAAGTGCGCCGATGAATTGTTCAGAATACAGCCAGGAACAGAATGTTGAAGTTGTCATTTATTTTCTGTATAGCAACATCAGATCTAAAACGAGTGACAGAAACACTTCGAACGACCTCTCCAGCTTGTATCATTGTTTCACGTGAAACACGGCAGATAATTTACCGGCCACATTAGCAGTCGTATCGGGTAGAGTTTGATCTCGGAGGTAAATGTGAACATGTGTTCGGGGAAACGGTAAAGAGTAATCTCTTACCATCAGTGAGCTCAACACATGCACATGTGTGCGGGATTGCATGTGTTTATATGCGCCTACTGTTCTCAATGGCTATTATTCTTAGACGGAGGCATTACTCACTAAATTTTCCATACTATGGCCTATTCTCATTTAGCCTTGACTTACTGGACGTGTTAAATGTGCTCGTATTTGTGTGCTAAATTTTGCTTTGCCTTTTGATGTGATGCCAGACACAATCCCCAGATATCTGAGCACTTTTGCCCCCAACTTGACTCTGTGCACGTGTGTGTGTGTGTGTGTGTGTGTGTGTGTGTGTGTGTACATGTAAATAATTGTTTGTTGCTGTGTACAGTCCTGTCCAAATGTCCTACATTTTTTTAAATGAATACCATTTTTTTTAATTACAAATGATGTTGAATTGAAAAATCAACATGAATTCAGAAATGTCACAAAAGAGACTCTTTTGGCACCGAAGCTACATAAAACTTGAGATTCAATGGAAAAATCGGACTGTCACATGATCTATGTCGCTAATTTACTTACGTATGATTAATACATAGATATATCCGAAATATCACAATGTTTCTTGGTTGTAAATGTTTCAATATTTTAAAAATGATCTGATTTCCAGGTTTAAATATGCTTTGGAATCCCAGATTCCCAGTGTGGTCTCAGACGTTTGGACCTCACAGTAATTGTGTGGTGGGAAACTGTTTTGTGTGTGTGTGTGTGTGTGTGTGTGTGTGTCTGTTCTATTCTATCACTATTCGCCTGATGGGGTGCTGAGACGGCTGTGTTAACATGTGGTGTCCCTGTTTCTTTTGTCTTTCTCTCTTTATCCCTCGTTCTTTCATCTGCTAGTCTTTCATGTGAGTGCGCGCGCCGTTCGCTCGACAGCCCGTGTGTTCAGCACAAGAGGAGAAACTTTAAGCCCAGAGATCAGCCGCCTTTGAAACTGATCCGGACTGCCACAAATATACCCACTTTTATCTGCACACAGCACATACCTGCCCGTTAAAATAAGCACGTTATTATCAGAGCACTCGGAGGTGTTCGCCTGCATCCGACGCGGACAATGGTCCGTCCTAATACGAGAACATTTGTGACAGTTGTAGTTCTTGGAGCCCTTTGTTCTGTTTCCAAATCTGAAGCCCCTCTGAATGAATCTTGATATCAGGGTGAACATGTTGTTCCCCAAATTATATCAGCGGTCAATCAATATGGATTTTTCAGTTATTGATTCTTAAAATATTACTTTTATTCCCTTCCATTCTTAGTTTATTGGTGATTTAGTTTTGTTTTTTACACAAACCTCACTATTTTTTGCTTTAGTTTTAAAACAAGAAAACTTAGTTGCAAGAAAGATTTTAAGAGACCAAATTTAGAAAAATAAACGTATCTTATTATCTTACATTAATTTGGCTTCTAACGTAAATTTGTCTTGTCGATATTGGTAACACTTTACAATAATGACCCATTAGTTAACGTTAGTTAATGCATTAACTAAAATGAACAAACAATGAACAATTCATTTGTTACAGTATTTTTTTTATCTCTATTAACATTAGTTGATAAAAATACAGCTGTTTATTGTTAAAGTTAGCTCAGGTACATTAAATAATATTAACAGATACAACTTTTGATTTTAATGGTGTATTAGTAAATGTTGAAATTAATTTGTTTTAAATTATCATTGTTAGTTTGTGTTAACTAATGTAGTCAACTAATGTTAACATATAGAACCTTATTGTAAAGTGTTACTGATATGTTTAATAGAAATAAAAAAAATGTTTTTGTGGTGTATTTCTTGTTAAAAAGTGCAAGTATGTAAGTATTTATCCTCTAACGATTTTTTGTATTTTTTTAATTTCAGTTTTTCTTGTGCAATTTCTTTTTCAGGGCCGAATCCAAAATGACTCAACAGATTCCAGACCCCCATCCTCTGATTCCACGCAAATACTCCAGCACATCATGTTCGTCTCCTCCGAGTGCTGCACGACGCCTCTACAGAAACCTGTCTGGAAAGTTTCGCACGACGAACCTGCTTCTGGAAGATACGGCACTCCCAGGCCAGTCGGACAAGGACCATTCGCATAAAACCACCATGGTGAGATGCAAACACTTAAACAAGACCTATACAATAGTAGAAACCAAATTAGTCTCACATAACTATTGAATTTTGACATTTCAAGCTTGTTTGACTGACATAAAAAGCATCCAATAGCAGTTGATGATGCCATTTGAAAAGATCCAAAAAAAACTTAGAAACCAATACTGAAGAACCTATAATAAAACACCAAGACCTTTTTTAATCTTCAAAGAACCATATTGCAACTCAAAAAGTTATATTCAAAAATGGCATTGATATTTTGTGCATACGTGGCTGCAGTTTGACAGCATGCATTTTCTATGTGTGTGAGATATATCTGTGCATGCATGTGTAGTTCCAGGGCAACGAGGCTCTGTTTGAAGCCGTGGAGCATCAGGAGCTGGATGTTGTGGAGTCTCTGTTGAGCACCTTCAGTCTGGAGGAGCTGGACTTAAACACACCCAACAGTGAAGGACTGCTGCCACTCGACATCGCCATCATGACCAACAACGTCCCCATGGCCAAACTTCTGCTGAGAGCCGGGGCCAAAGAGAGTCCCCACTGTGAGTACACTTACTGCGATCAAACGCATGCAGCACGAGCCCTACTTTATGAATCATAAACCATGCATCTACAGATGTTTGCCACATGCTATACATTACAATAAAGCAGTAGTGGCTTATTGCTTCAATCAAACGGCGACAACAGCAATGTGATATGGTATGCAACACCAAAGATCAAAACATAATGTCAGTTTCCACCACACTTTTTATACTGTAGTTATCATTATCTCTAATTAATGTTTTTAAATCGAATGTTTGGGAATGCCCAGGTCATATTTAATTTCATATTATTTTTTATATTATTTTGTTATATTTTGCATAATGAATATGAAGTGTAATTTTAGGAGCATTACAATATTTTCGCATTGTTGCATTAATTAAGCAGCCTCCCATTCTTATTACTGTCATTTGAAATTACTTTTTTTAATAAATTAATTAAATTAATAAATTTTTGTATCATGGTAGTTTTTGCTGTACTGAACTTGATTTATGCTTATTGTTTTATTACAGCAATGTAATTTTTGGTGAAAATTTTCAGGCAAATTTTAGGGGTGAAATATAATTGGGACATTGCTTGCAATTTAACAATATAAAGTAATATAACTATCAAAGATAATTGGAATTAATTTGCTTATATCAACTTTTTTTTTTTTTTTTTTTTTTACAGTGGTTCATTCATAACTTTATAGTATACTTTTATAATTTACTCATTTATTTTTACTTAGTTTTTTACACAAGTGTATTGTAGATCAGTAATATGAATGGATGTAGCTTCAAAGCCTTCAAATTTCAGTGGAATTGTGCCACCCACATGTGCGAATAAAATATTGAAGCCATAAACCAATTTGTACACAATAAATAAAAAAGTTTTTTGGTTTGTTAAACAAAACGAAAAAATAAAAAACAAGCCGTCTTTTCCTTTCTCGTTATTCTTTTACAAATTAGAGATGAAATGGTTAAAACATACATGGTGGATGTAGAATTCCACAGTTAGAAACTTAGCTCTTGGGGTTAACAAAAAGGTTTACTTTTCAATATTTAAAAAATGTTTTGAAATCTCTTTTATGTATTCTCTAGTTCTAAGTCTTGAAGGCAGAGCTGCTCACCTGGCCTCTCTGGTGCAAGAGGCGGAGCATCGCATAGCAGAGCTGGTTGCCCAGGTAACGGGGGAGGAGCCTGGGGAGAGGGTGGAGTCAAACAGAGAGAGACAGCTGAAAACGTGGGAATGGAAGCTCCGCCTCTACAAGCGCATGCAGACCGGATACACACACGCCAGTGAGTAACACACACATAACTGTGGTTATAGTTGCTGGTCATGATTCTGAGTGACTTTGTGTTGTTTTCAGGTCCTCCTGAACCTCCCAGCGACGTTTATCTGTCTGTCAGCAGTATCACCAGTCTCAGAGTTTACTTCCAAGAGCCTCTTTGTCACAACTCTGCTGTTATTACCAAATACCGCGGTGAGTGACTCCTGACTCATCCTGTTATAGGGATGATTTAAATTATACCACCAAAACCCATGAACACACACGACTGACTCATCGACTCGCTGGTGAGCATCAGCGGTTTGACGGCCAGCTAGAGAATATGTTCCGCACAGCCGAGTGAGATGCGGGTGAGAAATGAAAATATCTCACAAATTATATTGCCAGATTCACACTTCTAGTGCTATCCAGTGTTTTTCAGTGTTAATTTATATACTACTAGTTTTTATAAATATTTAGAATTTCTGTCACGCTTAGCTGTAGTGGAGTATCCAAAACAAAACACACTTTATTAACAAACAGACTTGGAACATTTAGGAGATAACAGGAGTAATAATAATTATAGCTTAACAACCAAATCAACATAAGCTATGTTTCCATCCACTTGTCAATCGAATTATCATAAGTTCGGTAAAAAAGCTCATGCGAATAAAGCTGGTGAATGTGTGTTTCCATCCAACGGCTTTAAAGCGAATAAAAACCTGTGCGTAATGATGTCACATGCTGTTTTGCGATTAAATTGGTATATCGAATTGATTTGAGACATTTTAAGGTGTTTCCATTTCATTTTCGCACTGAATCGCTCAACATTCAAGCAAACATTTGCGAACAAAGTTTTGCTAGACAAAATGGATCGCACCATCTATCGTTTCCATCAGCGTTTATCGCATAAGCCGTATATCGATCAAGATAAAATTCGATGAGACCGACTGTATTTCATTTGAGTCGATATTCATGAAATTCAGTCGAATTTGACTGTTTCCATAAGGCATTTTTCATTCGATATCACTCAATTCGGATAAAAACGTGTGGATGGAAACATAGCTATAGACAACACAATGCAATGATGAACATACAATGCACAACAATGAACTGAGGGCTTAAATACAGACTGAGTAATCAACGGAAAACAAAACAGGTTGAAATCAATGAACAACTGAGGAAACTTACGGCGACTAGGAACTAAGGCAAAACGAGCACAGGAAACACAGTGAAAACGAAACTAAAACTGACTATACACGTTACAATTGGCTTTTATTTTGTATATTTTCATTTTAATTTGTTTAATTTTTACATTTACATTTATGCATTTAGCATTTTGTCAAAGAATTTGGTTGTGCTTTTGTCTTTTTTTATATTCCAATTCAGTAAAAAAAATTATTTCATTTTTATTTCAATTAACAGAAACGTTTTTAATAATTTTAGTTTTAGCATTAGTTAGTTAATGATAATAACCCTGGTGCTGTCATAAACTGTGTCAAAAGAACAGACATATCACACTCGCTTGTAGTTTCTGTCAGACATTAGATTGGATGGTCTTTGTGAACAAATACAAAAATATTTAGCCCTCACAGGGTTACCATACAAAACAAATGATACACAAATATACCAGGACACAGTTTTTGTTTCGCCATATAGAACAAGCACTGTTGAAGTCACATGATCCGTGACTAGTAGGCGCATGTCCACAGCATGGCATGGTGGTAGTACTAGTACAGTACTCAGTGCAAATCCAGTGCATCTTCTAAATGACTGCTTGCTTGTGTGTTTCTCAGTGAGCTGGAGCAGCGTTCCTTCATTTACTCCATTGCTCGGTGAGACGGTAATCGAAGACGTGACTCAACTCCAGTATGACATCACTGGACTTACAGCGGTTAGTATACGGAGTAAAACATGCTACAAACAATACTACAATGCATTGGAGTCAAAAACGGTTGAGAACCACTGAACTAAAGTCATTTTTTAAAATGATATTACTATTTTGATATTACTTAACTGTTGCCAAGATATAATCATTTAAAATGTTTACTTTTGTGCATTAAACAGTTATAATGGAACAGATCAGAGCTCTCAAATCTCAATTGCACATCTGCATATTCAAACTTTATTCATGATTGGTTGGTCTGAGGCCTCTTGAGTTGCCAATTTTGGTGCTTTATTGTGTATTTTGGAGAACTTTAAGCTCTGAAAATGTAAATTCAAAACATTTTCTTAAAAGTTCAACAGATGAAAGAAAGTCAGTGACATGAAGTACAGTAAATTATTTCTGAATTTTAATTTTGGGTGATCCTTTTAAACTTGTGCTATATTATTGGTTAATATTCATTTAACTTGTCTCAGAGGTGAAGAGCATTGTGAAGAAAGATTTTCTTTAATTATATTTATATCTAATTATTTAATAGAATATATTGAGCACAACAGTGTTATTTAAGGATTTTTTGTATGATTTTATAGTTTAAGTTTTGGTAATTTTGCTATGTGCTTTGTCATTTTAATTAGTGTTTTTTTAAGCTTTAATTTATTTTTATTGATATAGATGACAGATATATCTGTTGAGCGCATGAATGCAGTGATCTCGTCATTGCAACTCGATTTCTGAACTAACTAAAAGTGCAAACACGATGTAAACAAGACATTCATTACGCAGTGAAGACAACATCATTGATTATAACGGCAGTTTTGGCGAGAGAGAAATTGCGATTTTCCAATAAATCCACAGTGAAATGTAACAAACAAACTAACAATGCTCTACTGAGATATACATATAATTAAAAATAAATTACCACTTTCCTAGCATTAGGATGGTAATGTTGTTTTTAGTCCAGTGATCCAGTATCTCTCTTATCTCCTTCTCATCTCACTAACGCGCCAAAGACGCGATGATGTAGAAGTAGGCATTGATCTAATTCTTCAGAGGCGGTCTTTAAAGGTGAACTAAGTAACTTTTTTACCTTAACTGAACAGCTTCGGAGTCATTGGAATGGTTATAATACTTATTTCGGGTTGAATGGTGGTCGTTTCGCACCCCCCGGTGCCCGTGAGCGGAAAATTCGCACTTGCAACTTTGAGACGGCGGGCCGCCGGCCGCCGCAGCAGGAAGTATCGCGTGATATCAGGTCTCGCGATGTAAACAATTGCTTTACGGCCAAAAGAAATCTGCTCAAATAATGTCATTATTGCGCTCCCTCACGCTGTCCGAACCCGAAGGAAGAAGACGTTTTAAAGAATGTCCCATCTGCTTTGATGTCGTTGATCTACAAGCCTCTGTGTCTGAGAATCACCAAAGAGTTTTTACAACAGTGTTGTCAAATATTTATTCCGAAGCTGTGGGGGGAGCTCTAGAGAGAAACCTGCGAGCGAAAAGCGAGAATACAGCGAAGAAATCCCGAAGCTACTGAGTGCTGCTTTAATTGCACTATTATGTCACATAAATCATTATGTGACAAAATCTGAAACGAGTCGTCTTCATAAAAACTGATTTTGGACTAACAAGGATGTTTTGAATTACAGTTATAGTACAATGACCTCTTAACTGTCAAAAAATGTTATATTTAAATATAACACTACCTCTTTTTACAGGGCACATGCTGTTATGTCCAGGTATCAGCATATAACATGAAGGGATGGAGTTCACCTCAGATATCTGAACCTGCTTGTGCTACACCCTCAAGTGAGTATACAAACACACACATAATCAACAACAACAAACAGGACAGATGTTAGTCATGTTTTGCTTTCTAAGAAGTTGCATGACGTATCGTGCGTCTGTGTGTGTGTGTGTGATTTAGTATCTATGTTTGTGTGTGTGTGTTTACGTTTGGCTTCATTTGTGTAATATTTGTGTCCTCATTTTTATGTTTGTGAGGACAAGCCGTCCTTTTCTCTCACAGATTTTAGGGCTCTTTTACATTGAGTGTGTGTGTGTTTTGAGCATGCTAATTTAATGTGTGTGTTTGTGTTTTCCATTTCGACTCCCTCTGGAAATATTTGCATGTCTGTGAGAGGCTGTAAAGTTGCAGACAGAACGGCTCTTATACACCAACTCAAACACACACACACACACACTTGTTGTCTCCCTCTACAATTCACGCTCACATACACACGCCGCTTTTCGGACACACTCAGAAATTATTTTCACACAATTTCTCTTATTTACATCTTGTTTGCGTCTTTTATCCCCCTCGCTCTATCTCTTTCATAACACACACACATGCACACACGCTCTCTGCGAGGTTAGCCGGGCTGAAGAGAGGGTCTGTGTTAGACATTCCGGGAATAGAGCGTCCATGTTTTCCCTGCTTACCCGGGAACCGGCCTGCAACCAACACGCCATCAGAACATCATCCTGTTTACCGTGCCGTGTGTGTTTGTGTGTGCTCGATGCAGGGATATACGGCGAATGCTGAATTATTTACTGTGAGATTAGCACGCACACATTACATAATCTCATAATTTTTGTTTGGTATAACCTTCTTTGGCTTTGAAAAACCTGAAAAGAGACATGTAAAATTGTGATTTGAAACACTTTTTCATATGCATTTGTTGTTTTCACCCACAATGCACTGTTTTTTATGTTTTACTTTGCAGGTTGGAGGGAGGTGGACGGGCTTCCCCCCCGCCAGCAGGGTCTGAAAGAGGCGTTAGAGCAGCTCCTGGGGCAAATTAAAGGGGCACACCGTCACTGCGCATGCCACGGTAAATACTCACTTCGGACCTGAATGAAAAACCTCCTCATTCACACCGAGCCACAGTGACCGCGACCACAAACATTTAAGCGCTTTAAAACAAATGCTGAGTTAATATTTCAGAGGGGTCGAGTGGGCTGAGCTCGCGTGCTCATGTCTCCTGGGTGCGACTCCGGGGGTCTTGTTTGTTGTTTTTAGTGCATCAGAGCTGAGGGTTTATTTTACTGTGAGTTAAGGGGGATAAATTTGACTTGACTGTAGGGCTAAAACACACTCACGCGTGTGATCACATGCTCCATAAGGAAATCACTGCCTGCTCGCTGAACACTGATCATTAAACTCTAATTAAGCTATAAAAGGGCCTTTAGAGACACAGTCCTCCCCATCGGTGATATATGCGGCTATTTTGTTGGTCTGAGCAAAGCAGATACTTAACTTCCATTCACACACAGCATACAGATGTGCACCAATTTTAGTTAAAAAGACTGGAAGATTATTATCTCCATAAACTCCTTATGCTACACTAACAAAAAAATATACATAACCTAGATGATGTTTCAATCACTAATTGTTTTTCACCTCAGTGTTTTATATACACTTCATATTTATTTAGTGAGTCTAATCTGCAACCTTCTGAATCTTTTAAGTTAAAGTTGAACGGCAATAACTTTCTCCCTGTGTGTTTAGAACAATGCAAACCCCCGTTGAACACCAGGAAACACTCTGTGTCTAAAAGTCTGAGGCATCTCTTCCAGCCCACCAGCAAATTTGTCAAAAATCTGAAAAGGTGAGAGAAAACAACATCAAGTTGCGATGTTGTGTAATCAAGCTCTCTCAACACACCATGTCTTGCATCAACCATGACGCCTCTCTCTTCCTCTCTGTAGAGGTCTTTATCTGGCCTGTATATTTTATAAAGATGAAAATGTTCTGGTGACTTCAGAGGATCAGCTGCCTGTCGTTGAGGTGGACGACTCGTACAGCTGTCACGCACAGGATATACTTTGGTTCACAAAGGTAACAAAGTGTATCAGAGTATCAATGTGTATTCAACTTTCTTGATATAATCAAGGTATTTGTAAAGGTACTGGTTTGGTGAGGTGACTTTGCTTGTAGTTTAGTTTAGCTTTTGTTTTTTAATTGTACACATGAGATTACGGTTGTAAGTGTATCATGATCTTACATACTGTATATAAAAACAAAAAGCAACCCAAAATGATATATGGCAATGTAAAATACACTTTTATTTAAAAAATATAGTAAGCTTATTTCACATTGTTAAAGATAAGGAGGTTAACGTTAAAATCCAATTTAATTTAAATCAGTTCATTTAACCAATACTGATTCACTGAAACAAATTCAACCCGAAACACTCATATACACATGCATAGCCATATACTGTATCAACATTTGAGTATTAAACATTGTTTCCATGGTGATGCATGTTGACAGGTGTCACATCTCTGGGAGGAACTCACCTGGATGCAGCAGTGCATCAGTCCTGCTCACGCCTCCAGTTCCTGTACGCTCCAGACGCGCCTCAAAATGATTCAGGCTGCCGCACAACTACAGGTGAACAAACTAAACGCACCTTGAACAACATTTTCAAATTTAGTGTCACTAGTAGTAATAATGCACTGAAATCATTCAGAAACACCGAAACTGAAATTTAAGTTTTCATTTAGCCAATAACTGACACTGAAACCGAAAATAAACGTATTTAATAATGATTTAATTAATCAAATTTATCTAATAGTTAAAGTACTTATTTTGTAGCTAACTATTAACATTGATTGACTTGCCTGTGGTAAATGTAACCTTACTTGACATATTGTTTACAAGCTGTTTTAGTGACGTCTTTCAGCAGTTGAAACGCTGATTAAGTGATTACATGAGACATGTTACATTTCAGTAAGTTGTACTTGTTCTTTCAACATATCCTCGGATGATCGCTCATGTTTATTTTGTGCTATAACTAGAAGTAAGGAAGAAGAGATGATCAGTTCACATGCTCTCCTCGGATGATCGCTCATGTTTATTTTGTGCTATAACTAGAAGTAAGGAAGAAGAGATGATCAGTTCACATGCTCTCCGTGGTGCCGCTGGAACTGATGTGGGTGCAGCGATCATTAAAGAGCATCAAAACGACATTTATTGATTCAATTTGTGATTTAAATGGACAGAATTTGAAAGCTGATACATATCAAAAGCACAAAGCTTATTGGATCGGATTGAATGTTCAGTGAAGTTTTTTCTTGCATCAACTAAAAACAGCTTAGTCAGTGATTCTGGCTCTCCAAAACCATTTTTTTCCCAAACCAATTTTCTTTATTGCATTTTCTGCCAAATATTTTGGGTTGCCAAAAATGTCGGTGCACTAGGAATGTAAAAATGAATCCAAAAAATTCAAGTTGAACCAAATTATGATCAGATTTAATATAGTTTTGCATCATTTAGGAAAGAATTGCATTCAAATCTTTGTTAGGGTTGAGAAATATTTACACTCGTAACACATCTTGAGGTAACAGTTTCCTTTTTTGGTTTGTTTGTTGTGCAGGCTCTCCTTGGCACAGTGGATCTGGGACAGGTGTATTTTGAGCCCATCAAGGACAAGCACGGTAACGTGGTTTTGGTGCTGATGAAGGACGTGAGCGCATGTGCGTCGCTGGAAGGCTTGCGCTGGATTCCCGTCAGTAAATTCCAGCTGCAGCGCAGGTCGTCCTCTTCATCAGATGAGCCCAGCGCACTGGAAACACTCCTCACAACGCTGCACGTGAGTGCTTCACACACTGAAACACCGGCGTCCATCGCTAATGTTTTGTGCTGTCACATACTTCTAGCACCATGACAAATGGAAGTATGGAAAAAATGTAGTGATCAAAGCTCTGTTATATTTTTAGAATAATGAGAAACATAAATTCAGTCTAAACATTTTACTGCAAGGCAAGACACATCATGCCAGGTTTGATGTCAAACGTGTTTCTCGTGTCTCGACATTGACGTCAAGCCTGGCACGGCTCATTTTGATGCGCCGTATTCAATTTCAGAAAGCACTATGATTATGGAACAACTTTGGAGAGAAAATTATACAATTTTTTTTTATCTTTGGGTGAACGAATGCTTTCAATCTCTGATATAAATGAGCCCGAAGTATGAAAATCAGTGGGAAAAAAACATTCCACTAGCTACTGTATTCCTCTTTTTTTATGTCTCTCTTATTACTTGAGTGCTGTGAATTGTGGGAGTATAACAGTAGCATTGTTCATTTGATGATTTAGTCTGAACGCTGTAAACACGTCACCCACCGCTGATCGTGTGTTTGAAACGGCTCTGGCCGTGATGTTTTGTCTGAGCGGCTCAGATTTTCCCTGTGGTAAAGCTGTGTGTGTGCGTGTGTGTGTGTGTGTGGTGAAAGTGGTTCCACAGCTCAACAACCACATGGCTCCAGAGTCAGTCTCTCAGTCAAATAGTTTAGAAATGATAAACGTGGGTCAATTTCAGGCTATTGCAGGAAGTTCTTCATACCTCTGTGTGTGTGTGTGTGTGTGTGTGTGTGTGTGTGTGTGTGTGTGTGTGTGTCCTGGTAAACACTACGTTGTGGGGACTCTGTTGTCCTCACAAAGGTGGTAATACCAGTCATTTTTGACCTTGTGGGGACATTTTTTAATCCCCAGTAGAGATGCGCGGATGGGCTATTATTTCATCCTCAGCCGCATCACAAAACTCATCATCCAATGATTAGATTTCGGGTTTAGATGATTTAGATTTTCATCAGATTATGGGATGAATTTTAATCTGGACATGTTCTTAAAAAGTTTCACTTTTTAGAATGAGCCCTTTGTGTGCAGGAGAAACTGGCCTATCACCTGCGCAGCAAGAAGTGTCTGTCTCCGGGCCTGTATCTTGGTTACCTGAAGCTGTACACCTCAGTGGACCAGATCAGGGTGCTCGTTTCACACAAACACCCAAACGTGCTGTGCCACGTCAAAGTACGGGACAACGACCACGTCTCCAGGTATTCTACGTCTTTATGGCTGTGTTATGCATGAGTTTGTCTCTCTCTCTCTCTCTATATATATGTAATAATTATGATTGTTTTGTAGGGAAGAATGGCAGTGGCTTCAATCACTGAGTTCGCTCGAGGACAGTGCGCAAGTGTGTGCCGACGCTCAGAGCGCGCCGCATCGCCTCCTACTGGACTTACGAACCGCTGCTAAAGATTTACTCGGCTACATCAACATTCCCAATCACCAGGTTTGTGCATTCACAACATACCCACACATTGACACATGTAATTTGTTTGATTGCACAAGCAAATTAGTGCCCCTTATTTGGGACCTTAGTAAATCAGGGCCATGCAGTATTAAATGCACACATTTACATACATGAAACTGATAAAACACATGCCGCAAGCCTGTTTTGCATGTATTGTGTGGAAAAGCTATGGAAATTTCTACACTGAAAAAAAATTGGTGTAGGATTTACTTTGAAGCAATTTTCATACAGAAATTGCTGGTAAATTTCACAAATAGCTACAAAGAAATGACAAGTAACATTGATTTAAACGTGAAATTTCTAAGTAGAAAGACTTGAATAATCTTTGTTTTATTTACAATTTAGAAAATAAATAGTCATGGAATAGTCATGGAAAAATCTAATGATGTCTGTTTTTTTTGTCAGTTTGCTTTAGTGAATCATTTGAACCAGTTCATTTTAGTTTAGGGAATCAATCTGAATTTGTGTTCTTTTTTGTGTGAATTTGTGTTCTTTTAGAATCCCAATCCAGTCTCTTAATTCTCAAATAATAAAATATTTGTGCATGCACATTTATTGATTTGACAAGTAGCCATAATAAGCAGTAAGCAGGGTAAAGTACATAATGGTGTGTCATAATGTACCACAAATAGTGTTTCACTGTTACTTACGATCAATTTAATGCACCCTTGCTGAATAAAAGTATTAATAAATAAAATAAAAAAACGAAACTATGAAAACCATGTAGCAAACCTATACACCAAAAAAAAGGTTGATAATAGAAATACTACTATTTTTCTTCCGCTTCATACATCAGGCACAGGATTTCCGTGTGTATGTGAAGGAGGTGGTGGAGTTGGGGGAGGGCGTGTCCTTCCTGTTGCTCCTCCCACCATGTGAGGAGGTGTGTTCACCGCCCGGACAGAACCATCTCTGCTCGCTGCGCTCTGGGTTCTTCACCCTCCCGCTGCAGATCTTTGAGTTAGGTGAGAGGACACAGTGTAAACTCATTCACCCACATGTATCTTCTATCCCTGTCACCTCATGTGCACTCATTCTCTCTCTGTGTAGTTCACTTCGAGGCCTACTGCCCTAGTTTCATCGGCTTGTATTGCCGCGTGTCGGCTCTGCTGGGTCTGGAGTCCCTGATGTCCCAGCAGACTTTGCGGGAGGCGTTCTCTGAGTCCGAGCTGTTCGCTGCCAAGCAGAAACATCAGCAGGTTGAGGAGTATTTGCAGGTATTTCTGTCCTCTGTGCAATTCAACACTGGCAGCCTGCCGCTTCAGTTCAGCTTTCATAGGTGTAACTGATGACAGTAAACCCGCAATAAAAATCAGAACAAACTGTTCAACTGCGGGAATTTACAGTATCATCTTTAATAGATGCAATTTAAAAATCAGCCGGTGTAATCTGAGTCTACAGCCTGAGCTGTCTACTTTATTCTTTTGACATTTAAGATAAATATTTGACAGTCTTCCTCTAAATTACATTGATTTACTGCCAAAAAATTGTTCAGTTAAATATGTAAATATATGAAACAAGATAAATTTACTTAGAAACAACACTTCATGAGATATTAACGTTGTATATTACTATTATATAGTTTATTTTATATTTTATCCACTTTTTTGGATATTTTTTTTTTATTTTACTTTTTTTTACTTGTAATATTTTATTCACTTGTTTTTTACTTGCATAAAACAAGTGGGGGGAAAAAATCCAAAAAAATGTATCTTGTGATGAGGATTTATTGGAAAAAGACAAATATACTATAAATGATTAAGAATATGATTAGAAAAGGATTTTCAAAAATGGAATGCAGTGTAAAAACACACTTTATAAACCATAATAAATTAACAAATAAATATAATTATATATAAAATAATACACAATATAATATAATGTACAGTCGATAACCTTCATGGGTTAATTTACAAATTAAAATGTATTGGTTTAAATACCACCAAGTTACCCAGAAAGTATGTGATTTCAAATGCAGCCGTTGTATTGTTTCCTGTGTGTAGTCGACAGAAATCAAGACACATGATGAGGATCGTGACAACGCCAAAAACAGCTCTCATGTGGCATTTTATCTAAATCCACCTAATCTTCTGCTGCTTCTGCTATTCAGAATATCACGCATGTTGTGATGATTCACCCATGTTTCTGTGTTCACTTTCAGCATATGGAGGACCTGTGGCGTGATGCCCGGTGGATGGTGATCCTCCAGTCCGCACGATATAAGCATCAGAGCTCCGGAGTGAGCCTGAGCTGGATTATTGACTTCTCCAAAGAGAGTATCCCGGAGAAACCAGCTTCCACTTCCTCTCAGGTGGACTACCTGCCCTCACCGACACCTTCACCAGAGACCACACGCAAACACAACGGTGAGAGCGTTCACCTGTCTGTTCTGACCGGCCTCTTCATTATATAATCAAGTAGAGTACATATCACAGAATGACTGGACTGTTGCAGGCTTCATGTCACCAGGCCATTAAATACAGAAGAGACGCTCTTTGGTGTAGCTGCCATATCAATTTGATTTAAATGAAGTATTTGTTGAGTTTTGCACAGTTTGGAATGTTTTCACTGTTTATGTATCAGTCTGGGATTACATGCATCCCAAACTTAGTTTGTCAGCCAAACCTCTTTGATGTCATTTTTGTTGTTGTAATTTTAGACTTTGTTTTTAAAGTAAAGAATTACATAATTTGCCTGAAATAAAATCTTAAACTAGTAGTATATTTTAAAATACTTTTAAAAATACTTGTCCTTGATTTACTCACCCTCATGCTGTTCCAAATCTGTATGCTATTATTTTTCTGATCACATAATTTTTTATGCATAATAATAGTTTATAGTGACCATGGTATATCAAGCTCAAAAAAGAATGAATAGATAAAAACACCAAAAAAGGGCATAGAAGTTGTCCATACGACCAATTCACTATATATTTCAAGTTTTCCTTGAAATATATTCCTTTGTAATACTTTTTGGCGTTTGACATCCCATGATCACTTGGAACTGTTGTTATGGTAGGACTATGTAAAAACAGAAAATATCCCTGCATACAGGTTTGGAACAACCTAAAGGTGAGGAAATAGTAGTGAACTTAAAGAGGCCATATGCCCGTTTGCAATGTCTTGATTTTGTTTTTGGGCTCTACTAGAATAAGCTTTCATGCTTGAATGTTCAAAAAAACAGGTGACACTAGTTTAGGGTCCAATTCTCACTATTAGCTAGTTGCTTATTAGCATGCATATCACTAGGAAATTGGCTGTTTCTAAGTACTTATGAAGCACATATTAATGCCTTTATTCTGCATGACCATATTCTACATCTCTTAACCCTACCCAATACTTAAACTTACTATTAATAAGCCGTAATTAGGAGTTTATTGAGGCAAAAGTCATAGTTAATAGTTAGTTAATAGTGAGAATTGGACCCTAATCTAAAGTGTGACAAAAAACACATTGTTTTCCCCCATATTTTACACTGTTGCGGCTCCTCTCTTCCCAGTCTGTCAGTAACGCTCTGTTTACTTCCTGTCTCTATGAAGCCCCTCCTTCTGAAAAGCACAATGTGCTCTGATTGGTCGGCTGGAACAGTGTGTTGTGATTGGTCAAGCGACACCTTGCATGTTTGCATGTTTGGGAAATGTCCCGCCCTTTACTAAACCCTCTTTCTGTTTGTTTTTTCCAAGATTCCCATGGTCTGTCTGATGAGGACAACTCATCCGAGGTGTTCCTCACTACTGATAGCGAGTACAGCTCCAGTGTGACCCAGAGCACCAGAGAACTGGACCTGCTTCCACCGTCTCCTACCAGCTTCAGATCTGTAGCGTCTCACCCTTCTTCCTCCTCGCAGTCATCGCCTCGCTCCTCTCAGCCAGACGTGCTGCAGACCGGAGGAGGAATGAGCCGACGGGAACTCGTGAATGTGTTCGATAGCGACTTCATCCTCCCGAGCCGCCAGATCGAGCTGCTACGGGTCACGGAGAAGAGAACGGCGCTGTGTGTCCGCACCAGCAGTCTGGAATACCCGCCTCCTGTCTCCATGCCAACCACACCCACCAGCTCCTCCAATCACAAGGGCTGGACACGGCCTTCCTCCTTCGATCTCTGCTTCTCCGCCCCTGAACCCCGCCCTGCGCCTGTGCGCACACTATCAGAGGACAGTGGCGTCCAGCGACTCTCCGCC
This sequence comes from Scardinius erythrophthalmus, assembly GCF_964197995.2. Taxonomy (NCBI): domain Eukaryota; kingdom Metazoa; phylum Chordata; class Actinopteri; order Cypriniformes; family Leuciscidae; genus Scardinius; species Scardinius erythrophthalmus. The sequence continues at coordinate 30,178,438 of NC_138242.1, read as the reverse complement.
CCCTCCAGCGGTTCCCCTCACAGGCCTTGTCACACCACATTGAGAGTTTACCCACAATACCGGACCGGATTACCCAAGGAAACCAGTGTCAAAGTGAGTGTTTGTGAGTTGACACACACATCATTATTAGCTATGTTTCCTTTCACATATTTTCATGCTCATTTTGGGATATTGCACAAGATGCACATAAATAAAAAAAAATTAGAATACAAATCTTATGCACTCAATTGAGGCTGATTTTTTTTATGCAATACGAAGACATGCATGTAAACTACAATGGAAATGCATTTACCGAATAAATCCCTCTATGCACAACAAAAAAACTCACGTGATGCATCACGTGCCTCAACAGTGGATTTGACTGGAAAACAGGACTAACCAGCGGACCAATCACATCGCACAGCATCTCAAATGTTGGTTTGGTCGTTCTAAAACGTCTGAGCCAAAGTCTATCATCAGAATGATTTGGTTTAATTCCCTCTCAGAAGCGTCGCACATGATTGCATTCCCAAACACCAGCATCCGAACGCAAGAGTTTATTGCATTTTGACACGCAAGTCATTTATGATGGAGGAATAAAGAGCCACAGTGGCTTCACCAATTGCAGAAACTTCCATGTTTATTGCAGATATTTTGCAGCAATTTCACAGGATGTGGTGATTTATTTCCTAGTTTACTGTTTAGACATATTTCCCTAAACTAATTTCAGTACTGTCAAAAAAATTAATGCAAAACATCAAAACAAATTTGGAATGTGCCATTTATCTCCACAAAAAATGTCTTTCATATTGTTTTTGTTTTTTTAATTAATATTGACATTTAAATTACATTCATTACATATATTTAAAAGATTTTAATACAATAGTTCATTTAAGTTATTTGAATTTAAATAATTTAATAAACTTGTACTAGTTATATTGACTATATTTGAGCATTCTGTGAAATGAAGCATTCTTCCATGATAGTCCATTCATTATCTATAATTATTATGTATAAATATAAATTATTGTATATAAATATGAATATAAATATATACAATTTACTTAATACTTATACAAAAAAATTCAATACATTTTATTCATTAAAATGTATATTTCTAGGTGGCATTTCAGATATTTCAAATCTTTGTGTGTCTTATATCCTAGAAGTCGTGAATTTTTGGGACTGTTATTCCATTTTAATTCTTAAATTCATATTATATTAAATATATATTATTATATATAATTCTATATAATTTAGTTCAGGAGTTGAGTTATTATCATAGTGCATTTGAGCTAGACACCTAACCATAGGTTGCTATGGCTTACTGAATAGACTTCATCTGCCGACTTCACATGTACGTGTTTGTCTGCTTCTGTAGTTACGAGTGACTCCAGAGACGTCGGCGAAAGAGATGGTTGGTCTGGTAGTCCAGGAGATCAACGCTGTGTGCCATCACCTGCAGAAAGCAGCGCAGCAGTGCACGTGTGCGGTGGATCAGTGCAGCTACCCGTCCTGCGAGTCTGAGGTGTGTGTGTACGGGAGCGAGCAGCTGGAGCACTTTGGGCTGGTTCTGCTGGTGGAGGGGAGAGAGAAATGGCTTCAGGACGACTTTTGCCCGCTCACGCTACAAAACCCATGGACACGCGGGAAACTCTGCGTCCGTTTCAAAGAGTATTCGCCACTCGCACTGCAGTACAGCAGAGCCACGACTGTTTGATCCCTCGAACATGTAAATACACACACTCACACACTGACTTAAGTGCATAGACTACTGAATGCTTGCTTCATGAGGTCTTAGGGTTCATGTTTACCTGAGTGGGTTCACCAGGACTGATCTGCTCACCTTTCCTCATCGGGTGACATAAGGAGCTCCATATCACCTGCACTACAATAAGAGCATGCTAACCTTATGGGAAAATCTATGTCAAGTGCTTATCAATCACAAGTAGGAGTTAAAGTCAATATGAAGTCTTTCTTAATGTATGTTCCTGATTTTGAATAGTTGATCAGTGCACGTTATTTTCTAAAGGTTTTCATAATCCATACATGCATATATAAATATATTACTGTTCAAAAGTATATTGATTTATTTATTCACAAAGTTCATACTTTTATTCAGCAAGGGCACATTAAATTGGTCTAATAAATACATTTATAATTATAATTTATTTCAAATAAATGCTGTTTTCAGCAAATCATCATATTAGAATGATTTCTGAAGGATCATGTGACGCTGAAGACTGGAGTAATGATGCTGAAAATTCAGCTTTGATCACAGGAATAAATTACAGTTTAAACTGTAATAATATTTCACATTTTTTATGTATTTCTGATCAAATAAATGCAGCCTTTGTGAGCAGAAGGGACTTATTTCAAAAACATTCAAAAATCTTAATAATTCCAAACTTTTGAACAATGTATATATATATATTTTTACATATATATAATGTTATTTAAATATCACTAGGAGATGCATCACATTACTGAGGTAAAATACCATTTCATAATTCATATTGACTTTAACTGGTAATATGGGTAACATCAGCATCATCACATGTAACAGTACAGTTGCATTATTTGCTCATGTTCTCAGTGTTGTGCCACTTTAACTGATTTCTTGTTCCAGAAGGTGTTTCAGAAGTTCAGGCTTGACAGAAGCTCTTCCATAAGTATTCAGAAGTGAAATGTTTACAGCTTGCTCATGGTGGTTTGAAAACCAGCAAACAAACATTACGTCACGATTTTTTCCGTCAATGCATTCTTCCTCAGGATACCGTTATACCCTTCCACCAAATTGTACACACACAGGACTTATCCAAACTGTGAATACTCCATTGGGATTCTCCAATGAGCAAAATACACTGAATTACTGAACATTTCTAGAACACATGCACTTGAGAATGAGTCTACACTGAATCGACCGCCAGAACAGAAGCTTTACCCAAATGAAGAGTGATGTTAAACCTCGTTTTGATCGTTTGTGAACAGACACATCGGACTGAATGAACAATGCAACGTTTTAAAGCGAGATGGACCGTAGCCGTAGTTTTACAGACTCTTCCTGTTTCTAATGTGTATTTGTGTTGCTTTGAGTAGCAAAAGGAGCGTTTACTTCTATTGATCGGCCGTGTTGTTGTGCGGTGAGTTTATTATCGATATTATTGTGTTTACTGTCTCTGTTTCACGACTGACGGACACACACAAGTGCGATGTAAAAGTTTTGGTGCAATAATATTTTACACTGTAGCTCGGAAGCGGATCTCTCTTCCAGATGAACGTTGATTTATGGGGATCATGTACAAATACAAACTCAAGCTGATACACAAGCGCTGTTTCAGATGATGTGTGTTTTGGCATGAGACTTAAGACTGTGTGTGTGTGTGTGTGTGTGTGCGTGCTCCTAGCATGAGCTCATAGTCTTATGGCTGTCCATTTGATGAAAGCATAGTTTTGAGCAGCTGCAGTGTGTGTGTGTGTGTTTGTAGTTTACCACGTGTATTAATATGAGCATTTAATTTACAGCTCCAGCCGCTATTGTCTGATTCCGAGTCTCTTCTCTGCACTGAAATGCTCCACGCGCCTCATAAGAGAGTTCAACAGTCGGGTAACGGAAAAATCACATCAACATTCTTTGTAAAGAAATAGATGTTTACCAATTTAACGTTTATAAACTTTTTAATAATTGAAAAAAAGCTTGATGCTAAAAAATTCAGCTTTGATCACAGGAATAAATGATATTTTACAATATATTACAATAGAAAACAGTTATTTTAGATGAGAATAATATTTCACAATATCACCGTTTTTACAGTATTTTTGATTGAGCAGAAGAGACTTCTTTCAAATACATAAAATCCCAAACGTTTGAGCAGTGATGCGTGAGTCAGTTCTCCTGAGGTTCACACCGGTGTAGAGATTCACATTAACCATCATCTTGATCCACTGACCACAAACACACACAATACTGACAGTCTTCATGGTCAACACTTCAACCCAAACGTCTTTTAGTGCAGTTTCTGTCATTACAATAATTGACTTTTGATTTGATATTTGGTGTCTAATGCAATTCAGACGTTTAAGTGTATAAATATGTTTTAAGGCCACTGTATTCTCTCCCCCCGTCGTCTTCAGTGAAATAATAGACGCTCTCTGATTGACTGAGTGTCTCACTTCTGCTAAGCAAAGTGTGGGAAACACTCAACAAACATACGCACACACTCTCACAAGAACAGCTCCCCTCACACAAACAAACACGGACAACACAAACTGGCAGACCACACACACACTGCTATACAAGCGCTCCCTCACACACACATTAAAGTGCAGCGGAGCGTGTGGAAGACCACACACACGCTGCACCTTTAAGGCCGTCGCTATGACGGTTATCGACAGTAACCTTAGAATTGTAGCAGGGTTCTCACACCTCCTAATTATACCGTGTGGACTCCGGGAAGACCTGCGCTAAATTTAGCCCTCAGCGGATCTGCAAATACTGTTAGCAAAACATTCCCAAAAGACCCTGAATGGATCTGATTCACTGCTCGCCTGCGTCCCACTGGGGCTCTGCTGCGAACGCTGCGAGCTGCCTGCGCACACTGTGTTTTAAGGTGTTTTAGGTGCTGAAGGCACGCTAACCATGAGAGGGTTGTTCCTAAAAGGTTAGCTGGCATAATCCAGCCGGAATCTAAGGCAGGATTACATGTCGTCTTTACAGAGAAACAATTGTGA